>NC_084514.1:26463572-26468572 GCF_024500385.1 Phyllopteryx taeniolatus | reverse complement strand
CTCCTACAACAGAAGCGGGCTACGGCCAAGTTAATACGCTAAACAGTAGCGGGCCACGGCCAAGTTAATACGCTAAGAAGAAATGTTTATGAATGCGGGAGAAGACGATCCCCCGGGCCCCTCGGAAGGAAGAGCGGCAGCGGCGGAATCGGAGACCCGACCTCTAGGACAACATGAAATACCAATAAGACTCGTGCTATATAACGGGGGCTTAGAAGAATGACCGCCCGGAGTAAGAAGGATGGTAGAAACGGAAAATCCATCCATACAACCCTTAGAACTCCCGACAACGGTGAAGAAAGCCGTCAAGGGACAAGGCCAGTTTAAAGCAGAGAAGCCCGAAGGAACTGGAGTGATGACAATAATAGTAGACCACCCTGGAGAAGACTACAATTGTAGAGAAGCTCCCCAATGGTTGGAGTGGTGGATAAGGATGATGGAAAGATACAATGTAGTTGAATTGGTTAGCACTACCGTTGGGTTGGACCCCATAGTAAAAATGCTGGTGAATACAACAGAAATAAAATGTAAACTGGTGGACAGTGAAAGGGCAAGGGCAGTGTCCAGATATGAACACCAAGGTTACATTCAGAGAATAAAGATGCTTGCGGAAACGAAGAAAGCGCCTAGGTCTTAACACCTTGAGTGAGGAAGACTCATCAGATGTGGAACTAGACATGGTAGTTATTCCCCGAGCGGAAGAGGACCAGGAGGAACAAAACAGAAAGGCAAGGTTGACATGGCAAATGACTCCTCTTATTAGAACAGAATCTTTGCCACCCTTGCCAAAGGAAATCAAAAAATGTAGAGCTGGAAATGGAATAACCATGTGCCACTATGTAGGGAGCCCTTGGGACATTTGCGGAGATGCCCTGGTGATATTCACAAGTAAGAAACTGAGACCCTATAGTAAAACATTTTGGGCCGATTTAGACCTTACAGCAGGAGAAGAATACATAACAGAGAAGGAAATAGAGTTGCAAAGGAGAGAATCGGACTCGAAAGCAGTTGTGATAACCAGCGGGGGAGATTCGCCCTACGATATGATAGTACATGTCCCTGGGGAGAAGTGGACGACAGAAGTAGACCAAACACAATATTTGGAAGAAATGACAGAAGCGCTATAAAGCGGCATTGACAGAGCTTTGGAAAGTGGAGCCGCTCGAATCGTAATAGAGGTGAACGGAATAAAGTCAGAAAAAATGTCATGGAAGTTGGCTGAAACAGCAGCGGTCGGGGCTTTTAAGCTGAGAGCATTGACCCCAGTAACTTTAGCCACAGGAGCTGAATTTGTGGTGGTAATATCACCGAGACAGAGAGGAGAAAGGGTAAATGTAGCAAAAGAGGAGCTATTAACTCAGATGCTACAAATATCCCGAACTCAGTTGCAACTTCAACAAAACCCCAAAGCTAAACCCAGAACACCGCCTCAGCCAGCCCAACAGACAGAGATCTACCCCATACCGTTACCTAGGAGGAGAGAGGAAGGAGTAGAACAGGCCTCAGGATCACAAGGGGCTGGAGTGGAAATAGAGGACGAGGTACCAGCAGGACCAAATGAGCTGAAAAATGGAGGAAAAAGCCCTAGAAGATGGGTAGTGACTTTCAGTCCAGCTACCTCCACTCCCAGATCGGTAAGTGACTCCTATCGAGCACTGCCTACACTGACACCTTTACCTGTATCAAGGGGAAACCCGAGGAGATCACCTGGCGAAGCAAGAGAACTAGTTGGACATACGATGGCACCCGAAGAAGGAAGTGGAAACGAGGGTAACCGAGAGGAAGAAGACTGGGTGTGTGTACCTCTCAGGGTCGAACCTGAGGCCGAGGTAAGGGAGGAGGATTTGGAATCACTGACTTCAGACGCAGCTCCGAAGGACCCTGAGGACCGACCTCCTAAGGTAGTCAGTCACAAGACCAACAAATAAAGGGAAGAAAAACCCACAACCGGTATTTAACGTATACAAAGCCTCAGAGAGGCTCGCCAGAGATATACAATTGGGATTTGTCCAGACTCAGGATGGGAGAAAGACTTTCGTACCAGAAGAGGGACAAAAAGAATATCCATATCCATTTGTTTGGCTAGAGAAAATGGATGAAGACATGACTTTGAATGTAAGAGTCACCTATGGAGAAGCAGCAAAAATTCTGCAAACTCCCACATATCATACGTTGGTGGGACATATGGAATTCACCAAGAATTTCAGAGAAGGCTTCGTGACAGTAATGTATGATATTTTGCTCAGAAAACTTAAACAAGCGGTGTATCAAAGAGCACAAATGGAATTAAGAGCTGAAGAGGACTTGGAGATGGACGCCGGGGTGATGGCGGCCCCTGTCAACGCTGGAAGTCAGCCCTCTCAGTACGGAATACCTCAAGGAATGACAACGGTTGGACCTAACTCCATGTATCAGCCGAGCAACACCGAGAGAGACATGCAAGAATTTAGGGCTTTAAAGGAATTGGTACGGCAAAAAGCTCAGAAAGAATCAGCTAAAGATTATTTAATCGAGATATGGCCTATGGTCAAAGACGCTCCTGGAGGAGAAAATGGCAAGAAAATATGGCTACAATATATTATTGCCAATCCCATTGGACCCAACGAAACATCACAACAGGTCTATGAGAGATGGGTGGACGGTGAAGACGAAGACGAAGAGGCTCACATAGAAAGAGCTAGGGAACAACTCAAGCAAGGAGTCATGCTATTGAATGTATGGCATAAAACAAGACAAGTCATAGCTCCAAGCAGATATGTTAAAGCGCTGCGAATGATTGTAAAAGAAATGGGAAACGAAGCTACTTTTGTGAAGATGGCAACAGACAGCACAGCACAAAAAAATCGAAGCTTCCATTAAGCAATGGGATCGACTAACTAAATTCTACAGCGAGAAGAGGAAAGCAGCACCCACTGACTACCGCTCGCGCTGGAATAATCAACAGTCAACCCAGAGAGCGACGCAGTCTTCCCAAAGAACAGCCGAAAGTCAGAAACCAACTTCCCAAGCAGGACAACAACAAACGGCGAAAAAGAAGGAATTTGGAGCATATATACCGAGAGAAGAATTTCTTAAAATGACAACAGAAGAAAGAAAGGCCCATCTTGAGGCTCGCAAGGCTGCTGCCTCAGGAGGGCCCAGTAAATGATGGAAACCGAGGCACGGGTCACCCTGGAAGGAGTCCATCGGATAGGGGACGAGCTCTACGCAAAGTTGGAAGGAGTACCCTATTTGGTGGACACCGGGGCCGAGGTGTCAATGACCCGTGAAACCTTGAGAAGAATTGGACACCTAAAAGTAAAAGTAGCGGATGGTTCTCTTACAGAAATGCCAGTCGGAACTTGGAAAGGAATTGTGTGGATTATGGGACCATACAACCTATTGACACTACGAGATTTAGAAGGGCTGAATAAGCCGAGGAAAAAACACCAAACAGCATTAAAACAGTGGAAGAAGTTAAAATCAGCAACAGTGAGGGTTGGACCCACCAACATAACCCCAGAATACGAGTGGTATAAACCAGTGGATATTTCAGCAGTAAAGGCACAGCAAATTCAAGAAAGCAACTTTTCGCCAGAAGGGAAAAATAAGTTAAATGAAATAATGGAGGAAGCCTCCGTGGCCCATTTTAAAAATGATTGTGGAGACCTAGGACTGAAGTACCTGCACACCATAAGTGGAGGAGTGCACCCGGCCGTGAGACAATACCCTCTTAACCCGGGAGCCGTGGCTGAAATGGCAATGATAGTGAAAGAACTATCGGCGCTTGGAATAATTCGTGAAGAACCAAATCCAATAACAAACAGCCCCATTCAGGCTGTCAAAAAGCCGGAATCGGTAGGAGGGGGATGGAGGCCAGTTATCAACTTTAAAGCTCTGAACCGCCGAACGGTGGCTAATCGAGCAAGCCTCATAAACCCCCAGGCGTCTTTGAAAACGCTGAGAGTGAAAAAATATAAAACATGCATCGACCTAGCTAATGGATTTTTCTCCTTGAGGATTGCCAAAGCATCGCAAGGAAAGACGGCATTCACACATAAAGGGAAATCATACGTCTGGCAGAGATTACCCCAGGGATACAAAAATTCCCCAAATGTGTTTCAATCAGCGGTTATAGACGTGTTGGAGGGACTACCAGTCACGATTTATATAGACGATATATTCATCGCGAATGATACAGAAGAAGAGCATTTGAACCTCTTACGAACTGTAGTTCAAAGAGTGACAGCAGCAGGACTGAAACTCAATCTAAAGAAATGCCAATTTGCTAGATTCCCAGTAGACTACTTGGGGTTCCAAGTGTCGGAAGACTTGGGACTTTCGGACGCTTATCGACAGAAGATTGAACAAATCCTACCCCCAACGTCCGAGAGAGAATTGCAGAGGATACTCGGACTATGTAACTATGTTCGGGATCATGTCCCCTATTATCAAAAATATGCAAAGCCTCTATATGCCCGCCTGCGGAAAAATCCTGAAGAACGAAAGTCTAAAAGCTGGGATTGGTCAGCGAAAGACCAAGAGAACATAGAAGAATTGAAGAAAGCAGTGAGAAATGCTGTACAACTAGAACCAAGGAGTTTGGATACAAGATTGATCGCTAAAGTGGAGTGCGACGAGGACTCTGCGATGGTGAGCGTCAGTAACGAAGGAGCTGGCTTGGTGACCTTATGGACTTATATCCTGAGCAGTGTGGAAAATAAGTTTCCCCGAGAAGAAAGGGAACTGGCAGTCCTAGCCAGGTACTGGGGGACGTTGAAGGATTTAGCCCAGGGACAAGGAATGAAGGTCATCACACAGAGCCAAGTTCATCGCTTCTTGCGGAAAGATACCATCGAAAGCACTAAAGCAACCAATGTGAGATGTGGGAGATGGGAGGATATCCTACTAGACCCCGATTTGGAGATAGGACCAATAACCCCCTCGTCAAAGAAACGAGTAAAACCAGAGATAAAAGTAGAAAAGCCATACGAATGGATTCTCTATACTGATGGATCGAA
>NC_084514.1:26373572-26458572 GCF_024500385.1 Phyllopteryx taeniolatus | reverse complement strand
CTTTATTCCTCTATAGTTGCCACAGCTCTGCACATCACCTTTGTTCTTAAAAATGGGCACCAGTACACTTTTCCTCCATTCCTCAGGCATCTTCTCACGCACTAGAATTCTATTGAACAAGCTGGTCAAAAACTCCACAGCCACCTCTCCTAGATGCTTCCATACCTCCACAGGAATGTCATCAGGACCAACTGCCTTTCCATTTTTCATTCTCTTTAATGCCTTTCTAACTTCCCCCTTACTAATCATTGCCACTTCCTGGTCCACCACACTTGCCTCTTCTACTCTCCCTTCTCTATCATTTTCCTCATTCATCAACTCCTCGAAGTATTCTTTCCATCTACCTAGCACACTGCTGGCACCAGTCAACATATTTCCATCTCTATCCTTAATCACCCTAACCTGCTGCACATCCTTCCCATCTCTATCCCTCTGTCTGGCCAGCCTGTATAGATCCTTTTCTCCTTCTTTAGTGTCCAACCTGCCATACATGTCATCATATGCCTCTTGTTTTGCCTTTGCCACCTCTACCTTTGCCCTGTGTCGCATCTCAATGTATTCCTTTCGCCTCTCCTCGGTCCTCTCAGTGTCCCACTTCTTCTTAGCTAACCGTTTTCCTTGTATGATTTCCTGTACTGTGAGGTTCCACCACCAAGTCTCCTTCTCTCCTTTCCTGCCAGAAGATACACCAAGTACTCTCCTGCCTGCTTCTCTGATCACCTTGGCTGCAGTGGTCCAGTCTTCTGGAAGCTCTTTCCGTCCACCGAGAGCCTGTATCACCTCTTCCCGAAAAGCTGCACAACACTCGTCCTGTCTCAGCTTCCACCACATGGTTCTCTTCTCTGCCTTTGTCTTCCTAATTTTCCTCCCCACCACCAGAGTCATCTTACACACCACCATCCTATGCTGTCTAGCCACACTCTCCCCTACCACTACCTTACAGTTGGTAACCTCCTTCAGATTACATCGTCTGCACAAGATGTAATCCACCTGTGTGCTTCTACCTCCGCTCTTGTAGGTCACCCTATGTTCGTGCCTCTTCTGGAAAAAAGTGTTCACTACAGCCATTTGCATCCTTGTTGCAAAGTCTACCACCATCTGTCCCTCCAAGTTCCTTTCCTGGATACCGTACTTACCCATCACTTCTTCATCACCCTTATTACCTTCACCAACATGTCCATTACAATCTGCACCAATTACGACTCTCTCTCTGTCTGGGATGCTCAGAACTACATCATCTAGCTCCTTCCAGAATTTCTCTTTCACCTCTAGGTCACATCCTACCTGTGGGGCATAGCCACTAATCACATTACACATAACACCCTCAATTTCAAATTTCAGCCTCATCACTCGATCTGATACTCTTTTCACCTCCAAGACATTCTTAGCCAACTCTTCTTTTAAAATAACCCCGACGCCATTTCTCTTCCCATCTACACCATGGTAAAATAATTTAAACCCTGCCCCTAAACTTCTAGCCTTACTGCCTTTCCACCTGGTCTCCTGGACACACAATACATCAACCTTTCTCCTAATCATCATGTCAACCAACTCCCGAGATTTTCCTGTCATAGTCCCAACATTCAAAGTCCCCACATTCAGTTCTAGGCTCTGTGTTTTCCTCTTCTCTTTCTGCCGAAGAACCCGCTTTCCACCTCTTCTTCTTCTTTGACTTCGACCCACAGTAGCTGAATTTCCAACAGCGCCCTGCAGGTTGACGGCGCCGGTGGCGGACATTGTTAACCCGGGCCACGACCGATCCGGTATGGAACTCTTTGGATGAACGCTCATATTTGTTTGGCAAGGTTTTAAGCCGGATGCCCTTCCTGACGCAACCCTCTGCATTTATCCGGGCTTGGGACCGGCCTACAGTTTGCACTGACTTGTGCCCCCCATAGGGCTGCATTGTATATATGTGTATATATATACATATATACATATATACACATATATATACATATATACATATTTATATATATATATATATATATATATATATATATATTTATATATATATATATATATATATATATATATATATATATATATATATGTGTGTTTTCTATAACTGGCAAGGAGTCTTTCACATCTCTGTGGAGATATTTTGGCCCACTGTTCGTTGCAGAATTGTTTAATTCAGCAAAAATGGAGGGTTTTCGAGCATGAACGACTTTTTTGAGGTCATGCCACTACATTTCAATTGGATTGAGTCTGGACTTTGACGAGGCCACTCCAAAACGTTTTTTTTTCCCAGCCATTCAGAAGTTAACTTGCTGGTGTGTTTTGGATCGTTATCCTGATGCCGAACCCAAGTGTGCTTCAGCTTGCTCTCTCCCAAAGGTCTTGGGAAACTTTCAGATTTTTTTATTTTTTTTTTTTTTGCAAAAGATGAGCCTTTATCTTTTATTTCTTGACTATTCTGAAATGTATTTGAATTTTTTCATTTTGTTGTTTTGTCTGACTTGATTTTGTCACTACAGATTCTGTTTACGTGTTTTCTTGATTGAACAGGTCTGAAGGTAATCAGGCCTAGGTGTGATCAGTAAAAATTAACCAAAAATTGTGAATAGCCACAATGAATTCATGATTTAACAAGGGGGTAATTACTTTTTCCAAATAGGGCCAGGTAACAATATTTTGTTTTTCAATAAATTAAATCACAACTTAAAAATATCATTTTAAGTTCACTTGGGTTATATTTGTCTGGTATTTATATTTGTTTGATGATCTTAAACATTAAGTAGGGAAACTAATAATTTGAGAAGGGTGGCAATACTTTTTCACAGCACTGTATATTTGATATGTTGTATGAGTTGGAAAAAAAAAGTGGTGGATGCACAGTAATAATATAGATGGGACAAGTGAAGAAACGGGTCCAAGCAGGTTGGAACTGTTGGAGGAAGGTGGCAGGTGTGCTATGTGACAGAAGAGTCTCTGCTAGGATGAAGGGCAAAGTCTATAAGACAGTGGTGAGGCCAGCCATGATGTACGGATAACAGACAGTGGCACTGAAGAGACAACAGGAAGGAGAGCTGGAGGTGGTGGAAATGAAGATGTTGAGGTTCTCTATGAGCTCATCAGAGGGACGGCCAAGGTTCAATGTTTTGGAGGCAAAGTTAGAGAGAGGAGACTTCGATGGTTTGGACAGGTCCAGAGGAGAGATAGTGAGTATATTGGTATACGGATGGAGCTGCCAGGCAAGAGCTAGAGGAAGACCAAAGAGAAGGTTGATGGATGTGGTGAGTGAAGACATGAGGGCAGCTGGTGTTAGAGAGCAGGATGCAGGAGATTGGCTTACATGGAAAGGGATGACACGCTGTACTCTAACTGGATAAGCCGAAAGGAAAAGAAGAAGAAGGACAAGCCCCTTTCAGCCGATGGTGAGGCTAAGCTAGTGGTGGCCAAGTGTCAGCATATTCCATGGAAAACTAAAATAAGGATGCCTTTCTCATTGTGCTGTATACAGTTGCACACAGTCGTACAGCAAACGCGGAATAACCTTTCAAAAGGGAGAAGTAGTTTTGGGCCATTTTCATTCTCAAATCTTATTGAGAGCTTCCAGTCTATGACAGCTTTCAGTTCTAGCAAAACACCAACCTGAGCTGGCAGCTTGAGAGAAAATTACCAGATGATTGACAGTAACCGTAGTATAGTTGTACAAGCAGTTGAAGTATAAACTCCAACTCCAATGCAGTTGAGATGTTCTGTAAAATGTAAATAAAAACAATATGATTTGCAAATCCTTTTCAACCTTTATTAAATAGCATACACTACAAAGACAAGATATTTAATGTTCAAAATGATACTTTGTTTTTTTTAAAATAAATATTCACTCATTTTGAACTTGACTGTAACACGTTCCAAAAAAGCTGGGACAGGGACATGTTTACCAGTGTGTAACATCACCCTGGAACAACACTCAATAAGAATTTGGGAAATGAACACACTAATTTTTTAAGCTTTGTCGGTGGAAATCTTTCCCATTCTGGCTTGATCTACAACTTTAGTTGCTCAATAGTCCAGGGTCTGTGTTGTCATATTTTGCCCTTCACAATGAGCCACACATTTTCAATGGGAGACAGGTCTGGACTGCTGGCAGGCCCGATCTAGTATGACTCTCTCACTCACATCCTAACCGAAGGACAATTTCGTTGTCAAAGTACCCAGAGAAAACCCAATCAGGCACGGGAAGAACATGCAAACTCCACAGAGGAAGGGTTAGCCCAGATTTAAACCTGTGAGCTCTGAATTATGAGGCGAATGTGCAAACCAAGTCCACGGTGTCGCCATGTAGCCAACCCGTCAAACTATCAAAATGACACTAGGCCCATTTCGTTTTTACAATATTTGTCGCTTTAGAAATCCATTTTGTTTTCCATGAAAAAACAATCTGCCTGTACTATAAATTAATATGTTGATCCAACTGAAAGACGACAATGCATGAACATGGATAAATATATTCCCCAAAACACAGAAATACAAAGTGCTTTTTATAAACACACAACAAATCTCTGAAATAATTTCGCGTTTAAAAACAAAGAACATCAATAACTTGAATATGTGATGAATAGGCACAAACACATCAGGGCTAAATTTCAGCACGAATTGTGTTTTGATGCCTGCAACAAAAGGAAAAGCTGGGAAAGACTTTGAAGACAAAAGCATGAAAAATCCTCTTGGAGCCTCCAAATCCTTGTCACCAGCTCCTTCCCTCAGGTTGGCGCTATTGATCAATGCAAACTAAAACAAACAGACATTCCAACAGCTTCTTCCCTCTTGCCATTAACTTCTTAAACAGTTAATTTACAATTCCATTTTAAGATGCTGCGAATCCTGTTTTAAGATTTTTGTCACATCTGTCGGGCCACTTCGACATTATTTGTGCACTCACTGGAGTAGTCCCGTCATTCTGCACAATTCTTAGATCTGTTCTTGACCAATAATGGCCACTGATTTGCTTGAGACGTATCTGCACAATTGTCACTATTCCAGATTATCACACTACTAGTCCCTTTAAACTGCTTAAATTTCTTGAAGTCTCTAAACCATTTGCACAACTGTCGCTGTACCAGATTATCACTATTAGTAATCTCAAACTGCTCTAAATTGCAAAATGACTGCATCATTTGCACAATTGTCAACAACAAAAATTGGATCAGAATGACCACATTATCAGTAACCTTCATTGCTCAGAGACTCTCAGTACTGTGTTTTATGTTTTTATGTCTCAAAAGTATTTTTTGTCAAATGGCTGTCTGTTGTCGTACTTGAGCGGCTCCAACTACCAGAGGCAAATTCCTTGTCTGTTTTTGACGTACTTGGCAAATAAAGATGATTCTGATTTATAATCTCGGTGGAAAAAAATCTAGAAACCACACAATCTCAGTCAGAACCACATCATTCCTTCCCACTATGGCACAATCCAGATTTTGAGATTAACAAAATACTCCTTTACTGCAGCACATGGGAACAAAGTGAAATTGACCACAAACATCAAAAATAATGCATTCATGTCATGTGAAAGCTTACGCCCCAGAAATTCAAATTACAGGTGGTAACTTCCTTCAAGACTATAAAGTAAGAACAGCAATCCTGAAAAGATTGCCAATACACATGAATACTTGAGAATAGGCTTTACACAATCAGGATTTTTGAAGTTTAAAAAAACGATAACCGATCACCGATCCGATCACAAGATGGTGGAATGTGGCTATTTAAATGACCTGTTCATTTACTGTATATACTTGTGTACTTAATTGCTCAAAAAAATTGTATTTACAATAAATGTATCTTTGTTCCTCTATTTATGCCAGTGAGGCATAGTGACAGACAGAACAAATTAATGGTCTTCTATTAGATGGCAGGAAGTAAATACAGTAATTAATGTATCCACTTTTTGTGACATTTTTGTTTGTTGGTGTGCTGTGAGATTTTTCAATTATTCCTTGGCTCCATAAAGGTTGGAAATCACTGCTCGTCAGATCGTGTATTCTAATCAGTCAGGTCAAACCAACATTACCTGACAGAAATAATGGGTGTTAACTTACTGTAATTAAATTATTTTATCCATCCATCCATTTTCTGAGCCGCTTCTCCTCACTAGGGTCGCGGGCGTGCTGGAGCCTATCCCAGCTGTCATCGGGCAGGAGGCGGGGTACACCCTGAACTGGTTGCCAGCCAATCGCAGGGCACATAGAAACAAACAACCATTCACACTCACAGTCACACCTACGGGCAATTTAGAGTCTTCAATTAATGCATGTTTTTGGGATGTGGGAGGAAACCGGAGTGCCCGGAGAAAACCCACGCAGGCACGGGGAGAACATGCAAACTCCACACAGGCGGGGCCGGGGATTGAACCCGGGTCCTCAGAACTGTGAGGCTGACGCTCTAACCAGTCGGCCACCGTGCCGCCTAAATTATTTAATTTTTCATTAAATTACTTCACCCACTCCGAAACTTTAGAGCATGATTCGACAGAACAGTGGCATGTTTACGTCCAACTGTTTGTGCTAGCAGTAGCTTGCTAGGCTACATAACATTTTATTGCCCGTTTGTTAGCCGTATCGTATTAAAAGTACGGGAACACACCTCAAGCAAGCTTTAAACTAACGTCCTCTCCTGTCCTGAGCACCGGTGACCACCATCACGTTTTTCCCCATTTTTTCCTTATAATACCGTCGGCGCGCTCCACTCTTGTTGTCGTCGCCACAGTAACGAGTGTATCCGGTCGCATTTGAGTTGACAAGATAAAGCCCAATGTTCGTAGAAAATGGGATGCGGTGATATCGGAATACAAGATTTCATTGCAGTAGTCTGACAGTGCAATCGTGAAAGAGCAAATTTGTCTTGTAGTTTGATCCGGGCATTACGTGTTGCCTGTCTCAGACATGTTGTCTGTCCCACACCGTTGCCGTTTTTTTTTTTTTTTTCATTGGTCGTCAGATATTTAAAGTACTACGTCAAAAGATACGCGACAAGGCTAAAAATAAACTAGCTTTTGGATTCAAATATACTGTGCACGTGGCGACGCGGAGTAAATTTCTTTCAATGACGTCATCGATCGGATCGGCAAATTATGACAAAGCCGATCAGCATAAAATGCTAAATATCGCCCGATACCGATCAGCCCGATAAAGTTAGTGTAAAGTCTACTTGAGAACTACCTGGTTTTCTTCAGAAAATACTAACTTCACACAAAATCCCAACTTTGCCTTCTCTCGCTCTGACTCAATGCATTAAACGCTCATACGCTCATTTGTTCGCCCAGCGACCACACACATGATGTCCTTTTTTCCAATTTCGTACGCCGAATGTTCTTTCTTTTACCATTAGTGTTATTTTCTCTTTTTGTAGTTTGTAGTTGTAGCTGTGTGTTCCTTAGATGTCATTAAATATACCATTAAATTCCACTCTTGGTTGTATTTTGTGTGTGTTCTGAGTTTAAGTAAACCTCTGTGATCTACGACGTAAAGTTTCATAGTGTAGCAACCTTCAGATTACAAGACTGATAAAAAGGTTTCTCGTCATTTCTCCTCAAGTTTATACTTATATAAAGTGGTGTGGTGCCCTTTTCGAGACAGTTTGATTTTAACAAATGAACTTAAAATTACGATAAACCGGAAGTAACGCAAGCGTAGCTTCCGACTTATTCTTTTCTCCTAAATTAATTTAACTCTTATTTGACCCATACACGCTACATGTTGGTGACCCAAGTGAGGAGATTACAAGTTGTTGAATTCAGAACACACAAGAATACAAGATATTTTCAGTACGATCGACACATCGTCCGCCATCTTGTGTAGGGCTTGTCTAAACGTAATCTGCGTTGAGCCGCATTCCATTACCGTAGATACAGCGTTGTAGTGCTTGTCAATGTGAGAAAACTAAGATTAGCCTCTCAGTAAAATTGTTAATTGTTTTGTGTGGGGAGAAAACACGTGGCATCTGCCGCGGCCGCCATTTTCTCCGTCTGCTTTGTGTATTAGAACCACAAGGGTCGCCATGTGGTCGTTCGCGTAACACTTCGAGACTTCCGTAGTCCGCCATCTTTGCCTTCCACGTTACGTCATTGTGAGGTTGGAGCCTGGCTCTTCTGCAGTTGGTGTGTGCGCTCGACTGCCACCTCATGGATGCTTGCGTCATGACGTAACCGCCGACCCCCCTCTCGAAGTTAGCCGTTAGCCACCTAACCGCTAGCGAATGACTGACGAGCGCCGACAAAGACGCCCCGACCAATCGATGATTGTTACTTTAGGACAATAAACAGAGTGCTTTTCTGCTGGTCTGCAAGTGCTTTTCGACTAGTTTTAACCTCAAGCTCCGCGCCGTGAGACACCGAGGTCCGACCTCAGCTGTGCAGCCTAAGCGTTCCTTGTAACTTAGCAACCATTAGCCAGCTAGATAACTGCTAAACCATCGCGTCTACCGCGATTGAGTGTTATAATTGAAAAGCTTCCGTTTTTGCTCGCTTTCAAAACCACGAGAGCCGCGATTGGTTTTCTTAATTTGAAGGCTTCCGTTTTTTATTCTTTTTCTAAAACGCACCCGTTTTATGGAAAGCGGCCTCACGCTGCACTATTTGCATGTCTGTTGTTGACCGATACTGGCCACTCATGCCAGAGTAGCATTTGCTCCATTTGCACACTGATTAAGGAGTATCCGCAACATTTGCACGACTAACATTGTCCCAGATTATCGCGCTACTCGTCACTTTAAACTGCATACGCTCCTTGAAGTCTCGGCGCCCTTTGCACAATGGTCATTGCACCGGACTATTGCTATATTAGTCATTCAAACTGCTCTAAGTGCTAGAGGACTCTGCATCTTTTGCACAATTGTCAAAAAAAATTAAAATAATGTACCGGCATTACCAGATAACTATTAACCCTTTATTGCTCAGTGACTGTTTTTTTTTGTCAATGTCTTTATGTCTCCAAAGTGTTCTCTGTCAATTGACTGTCTGTTGTCGTACTAGAGCGGAGACAAATTCCTTGTGTGTTTTTTGGACATACTTGTCAAATAAAGATGATGAGCGTTCATCTAAAGAATTCCATACCGGACTCGTCGTGGCCCGGGTTCAACGTCCGCCACCGGGGCAGTCAACCTGCACAGCGCCGTTGGAAATTCAGCTACTGTCGGTCGAAGTCGAAGAAGAGGTGGAAAGCGGGTTCTTCAGCAGAAAGAGAAGAGGAAAGCACAGAGCCTAGAACTGAATGTGGGGACTTTGAATGTTGGGACTATGACAGGAAACTCTCAGGAGTTGGTTCACATGATGATTAGGACAAAGGTTGATATAGTGTGTGTCCAGGAAACTAGGTGGAAAGGCAGTAAGGCTAGAAGTTTAAGGGAAGGGTTTAAATTATTTTACGATGGTGTAGATGGGAAGAGAAATGGAGTCGGGGTTATTTTAAAAGAAGACTTGGCTAAGAATGTCTTGGAGGTGAAAAGAGTATCACTTCGAGTGGTGAGGCTGAAACTTGAAATTGAGGGTGTTATGTATAATGTGATTAGTGGCTATGCCCCACAGGTAGGCTGTGACCTAGAGGTGAAAGAGAAATTCTGGAAGGAGCTCGACCAGAATCAGAATCATCTTTATTTGCCAAGTATGTCCAAAAAAACACAAGGAATTTGTCTCCGGTAGTTGGAGCCGCTCTAGTACGACAACAGACAGTCAATTGACAGAAAATACTTTTGTGACAAAGAGATTGACAAAAAAAAAAAGTCACTGAGCAATAAAGGGTTGCTAGTTGTCTGTAAATGCCGGCACATTTTTTTTTGTTTTGTTTTATTTTTTTGACAATTGTGCAAAAGATGCAGAGTCCTCTAGCACTTAGAGGAGTTCGAATGACTAATATTGCAATAATCCGGTGCAATGACCATTGTGCAAAGGGCGTCGAGACTTCAAGGAGTGTATGCAGTTTAAAGTGACGAGTAGTGCAATAATCTGGGACAATGTTGATTGTGCAAATGTTGCAGATACTCCTCAATCAGTGTGCAAATGGAGCAGATGCTACCCTGGCATGAGTGGCCAGTATTGATCAACAACAGATATGCAAATAGTGCAGCGTGGCGAGACTACTACCGTGAGTCCACGAGTACGAAGTAGTTCTGATCATCCCAAACAGAGAGAGAGTCGTGATTGGTGCAGATTGTAATGGACATGTTGGTGAAGGAAATAGGGGTGATGAAGAAGTGATGGGTAAGTACGGCATCCAGGAAAGAAACTTGGAGGGACAGATGGTGGCAGACTTTGCAAAAAGGATGCAAATGGCTGTAGTGAACACGTTTTTCCAGAAGAGGCACGAACATAGGGTGACCTACAAGAGTGGAGGTAGAAGCACGCAGGTGGATTACATCTTGTGCAAATGATGCAATCTGAAGGAGGTTACCGACTGTAAGGTAGTGGTAGGGGAGAGTGTGGTTAGACAGCATAGGATGGTCGTGTGTAAGATGACTCTGGTGGTGGGGAGGAAGATTAGGAAGACAAAGGCAGAGCAGAGAACCATGTGGTGGAAGCTGAGATAGGACGAGCATTGTGCAGCTTTTCGGGAAGAGGTGAGACAGGCTCTCGGTGGACATGAGGAGCTTCCAGAAGACTGGACCACTGCAGCCAAGGTGATCAGAGAAGCAGGCAGGAGAGTACTTGGTGTATCTTCTGGCAGGAAAGGAGAGAAGGAGACTTGGTGGTGGAACCTCACAGTACAGGAATCATACAAGGAAAAAGGTTAGCTAAGAAGAAGTGGGACACAGAGGACCAAGGAGAGGCGAAAGGTATACATTGAGATGCGACACAGGTCAAAGGTAGAGGTGGCAAAGGCCAAACAAGAGGCATATGATGACATGTATGCCAGGTTGGACACTAAAGAAAATGATCTCTTCAAGTTGGCCAGACAGAGGGATAGAGATGGGAAGGATGTGCAACAGGTTAGGGTGATTAAGGATAGAGATGGAAATATGTTGACTGGTGCCAGCAGTGTGCTAGCGAGATGGAAAGAATACTTCAAGGAGATGATGAATGAGGAAAATGAGAGAGAAAGGAGAGTAGAAGAGGCAAGTTTGGTGGACGTGTTTGACCTACTGCATGACAAAGTACAGCAGGACAGCCGTACACTCAACCTTCAACACTGCAAAATGCCAATTCGCCCCCTTTCTTTGGTGAACAGCCACTTAAACTCGCCAGTGGGGTTGCATTGGACAATCGGGCCACATTCCATAATTCATCCAGTGTTCGTGTCACCTGTCAAGTCAGTAACGTTGTTCATTGGACAAGATCTGCTAAGTCATTTCATGCCATTAATTGACTATACTTGACGCGAGATTTATGCAGAGGTGCGCCAGCCCCTGAAACAGCCAGAACACTAGAGAATCCTCCCAGTGCTACACTCTGAGCCTCCTGGATGCGTTGCCTCTTCCAAAATCGCAGCCAGATGACAGCTCGACGAAAGGGGGGCTGAGCCTCCTGGATCCGCTGCCTCTTCCAAAATCGCTGCCAGATGACAGCTTGACGAAAGGGATGTGCACACCGGTAAGGCTGAAGATGTGCGCCAGTGGTTGCTCTCGCGACACCAACCATTCTTGCAAGCTTTCGAAACCACAGGACCCCTCGGTCAGATGGAAAACTGCGCCCTATGAGTCGCATATTACGGGGCCCGGCCCTCATCATTTGTCCACCTATTCAGCTGTAACCTTGTTGATTATGTCTTTCTTCAATAGCTGGCCGTCACTCTCAGTGGCCACTAATTCATTGTACTTCTTTCGTGATTTCCACACAGGCATGGCTTCAACAGCACAGGACATGTGGGCATTGTCTCTTATCAGAGACCTCAGACTTCCTGTGCACTTATTCTTTTCACAAGTGATTTTCAACCAGTGTGCCAGGGCACATTCGTGTGCTGTGAGCGCTCTTCAGGTGTGCCGTGGGAAATTTCCTGTAATTTTTCAAAAAATTATATTTACAAGAAATATCTCTTTGTTCATCTATTTATGCCTTTGAGGCATAGTGACAGACAGAACAAATAAATGCTCTTCTATTAGATGGCAGGAGGTAAATACAGTAATGAATGCATCCACTTTTTGTGGCATTTTTGTTTGTTGGTGTGCCGTGAGATTTTTCGGTTGTAAAATATGTACCTTGGCTCCATAAAGGTTGGAAATCACTGCTCTACACCTTGCAAAGCGCACCTCAGTGCCAACCTTTTCCCCAACCCGCCCACCCTTTCGTTGCCTGCTTTTCGTTTAATCTTTCCGTGGCTCGCCTTGGCGGCCACCCTCTCAATTCTTCCTTCCTGCGTGCCCATTTGCATTATCGTGGACTTTTGTTACTGCGCCTCCGTGGAGCTCACTTCTCAGCCACTCATGACTCTACGCAGCGACGGGGGGAGGGGGCGAAGGGGTCACACAAGACTCCGCCCACGATGCACGAAACAAAGGATGGTCAACACAGTGAGACCGAACAGCGCGAGCAAGTCCAACCTCCATGTCAGCATCCTTACTACACCAAGTCCACCAACGCAGATGCTCAACCAAGTCACAGGTGAAACCAAACGGGCTACTCTGCCGCAAACCACTAACGTAACGACCAAAATAAAACACACTCGTAGCACCCCCACCAGTGACGTTTGTCGTCTTACTACCATCGAGAGACAACTTCAGGAATTAAAGTCAAAAATTCCAACCACACGACAATGCATGGCTAACAAAGTAGTCAATTCCTGGTTGCGAAGCAACCTGCTAAAAGTAGCCATTTTAGTTCTCAACATTTGCTGTGTAACAAACGACAGCGATAAACATCGCTGTCGTTTGCGCTCCTCACGGTTTATGCTCACACAGATTGCTGACATGCTGATAAACGACAGGCTATGTAAAATTGCTCCCTTTCTAAACAACTTGGCAAAAGATATAATTCTCCTACATTTGGGACCCCTCAGTTCTATTAAAATCACTCGGTTTATGGCCCTAACAGGTCCCATCAACCCGGCCCACCTCAGGTTTTTCCTTACGAGCTCCACGTCAATCCTAAATTCCAAAGAAAAAACATTCTTGTCGCTTGCGCAATCAGCGACGCCCTCAAAGATGCCACGTTGCATAGTGAGGATGCCACTTGGTTCCACCTACCATCCAGCAGTTACGACGGGCAAATTGTGATTTCTAAGTTTCTCAAACAGCACAAATTTTAATTTGACCATGAAATGCTGGAACAAATTACATTTGAAGGAGCTCAGGCATTTGACATCACCAAGACTAAGGTGTCAAAACCCATTTGCGCACTCTTGTTCTGCTACAGACCTTAACTTAGTGGCCCGAACCATCCTCGACCACGACATGATTTTCAGCCAAACCTCCCTGCTCCACCGAAAGACCCAGGAACGGCGGCACTGCTCAGAACAGCACTTCAATGCTTGCCTTGAGGTCTTCCGGTGGAAAGGAATGGCTGAGCTTGAAAATGTCCCAGCTCAAACCATGCAGGAGGTCCAACCCCCCGCTCTGACCGAACGTTCCCGGACCTCCTTGCTTCCTCTTTGACTGAGGCTAAGTTTCCTTTCCTTTGTCTAGACGAGAACACCTGCCTTTCACCTCTTCTTTTTGGTTACTATTTGAGTGGTTCACCCCTTATAGAAGAGTTTTTTGGGGTTTTTTTGGAGACTCCCTCTGAATGACTTTTTTTTTTTTTTTTTTTTTTTTTTTTTTTTTATAAATACTTTTTACTTCTCGTCTCCTCTTATTTTTGAAGAGCACTACAAAGACTCTTCATTAACGTTCGTGGTATTATTTTCCCCTGTTTCTCTCATAGGCACAATCTATTGACCTCACCAGATATAAACAACATTGACATCTATATTCACATATAGACACACACATTGAGTAAGAAGCTGTCATGGATATCCGTAAAGGGGGGTGGTATGCACTAAAACTGTGCTCTGGTAACCGCATTGCTATGTGTACCTGCCAACCTGTGCCACCTTCCAAGGAGACATCGCCAAAACCCACCATCGAGCCGGACTTTTGCCGACGAAGGGGGGATATGTAGCGGACATGCGCTCCACAAACTGAGGTGCCACAGGGACTCCCAACCACTTGATAAACCCACTCCTCCACGCTGCCCTCCTGTGAGACGGTGACTAGGAGAATGCCTGGTGTACGTCAAGTGGACCTTAAGATCTAATTATCAGCTTACCATCAAATCTTAATTCCTGGCCTCTTTCCCGACCAAAAGGTTGGAGGGACCCACCCTTCAAGGAGACGATGTGGTTAATATTTAAACAAGCTCGTGAGGCACCACCCACTAGCATTGAAAGGAACTGCAAGCGCCAAAACTTGTGGACGTGCCTTTGATGTTTGTTAACGGAGGATAAAATGTCTGTTTTGATAGCTTACAAACTCTGTGGAAATATTCCATAGGTATTCGTTGGTGTCTGTATCATTATTGTCAGTTTGACAGTTCCTTTGCAAGATTTTGAAAGCTGTTCCTGTACGAAATATTGTATTGAACAATAAGCAACCGATCTGCCACGACCAAAGTTTAAACAATGATTTTATGCGCGAGTACAAAGTTGGGAGTGTTTTAGATGAATATGATTTTAAAACAAATTTGTTCAAATTTGTAGACAAGATTCAGGCTGATGGGTGTGGTCTTCTCCAAGTCGGAAATCCCTTTGTCCCACGCCCCGCCTCTGGGGTATTTAACTCTGAATTCACGCCTTCCTCCGGGAGTAGAGTCTTGTGTGTTTTCCCTCCTATTATCTTGCTGACAGCTCACCAACCGGGCTGGTCGTCGGCCACCCCTTGCCCGTTTCCCCTTCTTTTGTGCGGGCATACGGCTTGGTAACTGCGAGCCGGGATCGAACAGACAAGGCTTCCCAGACTAAACGTGGGCCTCCGGTAAGCGATCAGAGCCGCTACTACGAATGTACCGGGTCCGCTACCAGCCAAGCGGGATCCCTGTGAAATTGCCAGCAAGCCACAAAAAGAGGCAGGAAGAGACGTCCGGCACTACAAAGGCGTGACGACCAACCATTTTTTGTCTCAGGACTCTTTTTTCCTTTGTTTTTATTTTTCTACATCTTTTTCGTCTGAAAACCAAATCTGTCGCCTTGCTTCCAGAGCCGCTTCCAAAGAGAGACCACCACCCACCATCTTGAATTTACGGTCGTGAGTAAATGCTGCAACTTTGCCAGACTACAATATTAGTGCCTAATATTTTGGGGAAATTACTAGCTTCACATGAAATCCAAACTTTGCCTTCTCTCGCTCTGACTCAACCCTCACGCTCATGTATGTTAGCCCAGCGACCACATGTGATGTCGTCCTCTTTTCCATTTCTGTACACCTAATTTTCTATCTCTCTTTTACCATTAGTGTTATTTTCTCTTTTTGTAATTGATAGTTGGAGCTGTGTGTTCCTTAGATGTCATTAAATATACCATAAAATTCCACTCTTGGTTGTACTTTGTGTGTGTTCTGAGTTTAAGTAAACCTCTGTAAACATCTAGGACTCAAAATTTGATAGTGTAGCAACCTTCTGTTTATGAGTCTGATTAAAAGGTTTCTCGTCATTTCTCCTAAAGTTGATACTTACATAAAGTGACGTGGTGCCCTTTTCGAGACGTTAGATTTTACAATCGAACTTAAAATTACGATAAACCGGAAGTAACGCAAGCGTCGCTTCCGTCTTATTCTTTTCTCCTAAATTAATTAAACTCTTATTTGACCCATATACGCTACAGGTGATTTAAAAGGTATCTTCTTTTCCTTTCGGCTTGTCCCTTTCGGGGTCGCCACAGCGCGTCATCCTTTTCCATGTAAGGCTATCTCCTGCATCCTCCTCTCGAATACCAACTGACCTCATGTCTTCTCTCACGACATTCATCAACCTTCTCTTTGGTCTTCCTCGAGCTCTCTTGCCTGGCAGCTCCATCCTCATCATCCTTCAACCAATATATTCACTATTTCTCCTCTGGACGTGACCAAACCATCGAAGTCTGCTCTCTCTAACTTTGTCTCCAAAACATCGAACCTCGCCTGTCCCTCCGATGAGCTCATTTCTAATTTTATCCAACCTGGTCACTCCGAGAGCGAACCTCAACATCTTCATTTCCGCCACCTCCAGCTCTGCTTCCTGTTGTCTCTTCAGTGCCACTGTCTCTAATCCGTACATCATGGATGGCCTCCCCATTGTTTTATAAACTTAACCCTTTATCCGAGCAGAGACTCTTCTGTCACATAACACACCTGACACCTTCCTCCACCCGTTCCAACCAGCTTGGACCCGTTTCTTCACTTCCTGACCTCACTCACCATTGCTCTGGACGGTTGACCCCAAGTATTTAAAGTCCTCCACCCTTGCTCTCTCTTCTCCCTGTAGCCTCACTCTTCCCCCACCACCCCTGTCATTCATGCACATATATTCTGTCTTACTTCGGCTAATCTTCATTCCAAAAGTGTTCCCTACAGCCATTTGAATCCTTTTTGCAAAGTCTACCACCATCTGTCCCTCCAAGTTCATTTCCTGGATGACGTACTTACCCATCACTTCTTCATCACCCCCATTTCCTTCACCAACATGTCCAACAAACCAACAATCTGCACCAATCACGACTCTCTATCTGGGATGCTCAGAACTACTTCGTCTAGCTCCTTCCAGAATTTCTCTTTCACCTCTAGGTCACATCCTACCTGTGGAGCAGAGCCACTAATCACATTCTACATAACACCCTCAATTTCAAGTTTCAGCCTCATCACTCGATCTGATACTTTTTTCACCTACGAGACATTCTTAGCCAACTGTTCTTTTAAAATAACACTGACTCCATTTCTCTTCCCATCTACACCATGGTAAAATAATTTAAACCCTGCCCCTAAACTTCAAGCCTTACTGCCTTTCCACCTGGTCTCCTGGACACACAATATATCATCCTTTTTTCTAATCATCATGTCAACCAACTCCAGAGATTTTTCTGTCATAGTCCCAACATTCAAGGCTCTAGGCTCTGTGCTTTCCTCTTCTCTTTCTGCCGAAGAATCCGCTTTCCACCTCCTCTTCTTCTTCGACTTCGACCCACAGTAGCTGAATTTCCACCGACACCCTGCAGGTTGACGGCGCCGGACGTTGTTAACCCGGGTCACGACCGATCCGGTATGGAATTCTTTGGATGAACGCTTGTATTTATTTGGAAAAGTTTTAAGCCGGATCCCCTTCCTGACGCAACTCTCTGCATTTATCCTAGTTTGCACTGGCTTGTGCTCAGCCAATACTTGTAATTAGACTTTACACCGATTTTATCGGGCTGATCGGTATCGGCCAATATTTAGCATTTTATGTTGATCGGCTTTAATGTCATAGTTCGCCGATCTGATCAATGACGTCTGATCGGCTCCGCAAAAGTCATTCACTCCGCGTCGCCATCGTGCACAGTATATTTGAATCCAAAAGCTAGTTTATTTTTAGCCTTGTCGCGCATCTTTTGACATAGTATTGGAAATATCTGACGGCCAATAAAGGTATTAAAAAAACAAACAAAAAAACAAAACAAAAACATGTCAACGTTGTGGATCAGATAACACGTAATGCCCGGATCAGACTACAAGATGGATTTGCTCTTTCACGATTGCACTATGTCAGACTACTGCAATAAAATCTTGTATTCCGATACCACCTCATTCCGTTTTTTACGATCATTGGGCTTTATCTTGTCAACTCAAATGCGACCAGATACACTTGTTACCGTGGCGACGACAACAAGAGTGGAGCGCGCCGACTTTGTATTATAAGGGGGAAACGTGTGTTGGTGGTCACCGGTGCTCAGGACAGGAGAGGACGTTCGCTTAACGCTTGCTTGAGGTATGTTCCCGTATTTTGAATACGATGTGGCTCGTAAGCAGGCAACAAAAACGTTATGTTGCCTAGCAAGCTAGTGGTACCACGAACGGTTGGACGTAAACATGCCGCCGTTCTGTCGAATCATGCGCTAAAGTTTTGGTGTGGGTGAAGTAATTTAATTAAAAATAAAGTAATTTAACTACAGTAAGTTAGCACCCATTATTTCTGTCATGGAATGTTGGTTTGACCTGACTGATTAGAATACAAGATCTGACTTGAGCAGTGATTTCCAACCTTTATAGAGCCAAGGAAGATATTTTACAATTGAAAAATCACACGGCACACCAACAAACAAAAATGTCACAAAAAGTGGATACATTAATTACTGTATTTACTTCCTGCCATCTAATAGAAGACCATTCATTTGTTCTGCCTGTCACTATGCCTCACTGGCATAAATAGAGGAACAAAGATACATTATTTATTGTAAATATATTTTTGGAGCAATTAAAAAGTATATACAGTAAATGAACAGGTCATTTAAATAGACACATTCCTCCATCTTGTGATCGGATCGGTGATTGGTTATCGTTTTTTTCAATTCGCTGATCGGCCCCAAAAATCTTATCGTGTAAAGCCTACTTGTAATGTTAGCAATCGCTAAAAAATACAATATCGTTTAACTGGAAAGATAAACAAGCTATGAACATTAACCAATGGCAACCATTCCGAGGTTCGCCGGCACAGCAACTCTGTACACCAGTTGACTAACGCATGTGATATGGTGTTCCTTCACTCATGAAGTTGATGAAGGAACTTCGTAACCTGACTTGTTGTCAAATATCTAGACCAACTAATGTTCTGCTGTGGTTCGCACCCCTATTCCCCTTGTCCGTTTTGTCCTTCAGTCTATCCCCTAAAACCCTTTTCTGTCAGGCTGCATTTTCAATAAACATCAGAATGATTAAGAAAAATAAAATAAGAAGAGGAAGTATTTCAAACTGGTCGGTATCGGCCAATATTTAGCATTTTATGCTGATCGGCTTTAATGCCATAATTCACCGATCCGATCAATGACATCATTTCTCCTCCATGTTTGGAGGAGAAATGGCACTGCACATCACCCTAAAAAAACCATACCAACAGTGAAGTTCAGGGGTGAGAACATGATGGTGTGGGGCTGCTTTTCAGCAAATGTTACTGGTAAATTTCACAATATTGAAGGAAGGATGAATGGGCAAATGTACCGAGACATTCTTGACAAAAATCAGCCGTCATCTACGGGGATGATGAAAATGAATCGAGGGTGGACGTTCCAGCATGACAACACACTGATTCCAAAATATCAGTCAGTTTTTTTTCTAGCAGGTCAAGTTATTTCTCCACAGCTTACCCTCCAGATAAGAAAAATTCCACTGATTAGCTGATTACGATTGGACTCATGTACATGGCAACTTGTTTGTGCATTCAATTGAGACAGTGCGGTGAGGGGTGTGTGCAGCTCCCAATAGGTCAGTACTATCAATATCTGCAAACAGAAAGATAGCATAGTAGGAATTTAGAGGATTTGTGCTGGCTTTTCTCTTAACTTTGTAACCATCGGCATACCGTTGTACGTTCATTGCATTTTATGCTGTTTTTTTTTTTCCAAAGCTTGTCACTATTCTATCTTAGTGTTTTATTTACATAGGTATATATTTCCTTTGTTCCACTTTGTTCTCACTTTGTTCACAAACTTAACGTAACAGAGAAAAAGCACCCAAAAATTTGTGAAAAACAGCTGAGACCTTACTCAACAAAAATTGTGTTCCCCAGTGTAATGGTCCAAAACATACTGCCAACTCAAGTGGTTTCAATGTTTCAAGGTCACAGCTCACTTCCTGTTGGGTTAAGGGTACGCGTGTTCATGTAGCACCCTGACACAAACAAAATTATAATTACAACCCATGTCCTTAACTCCACAGAAAATTATCTACGGCCTTTTAAATGCAACATTCACAGTACTTAAAAGTCCCACCATATTTACCAATACATACAGTAGTAGGCCTACGAGTTCATTTCCTTTTTTCAACACCCGCATTTACTCAATATACCCTTTGAGAAGGCTTTGCACTTGTCCAACAGCAGTGGTGTCCTACCTTGGGCCTGGGGGCCATCCCCCATTTTTGTGCGGCCCGCATTTTGTCAATATAACCTTTTACACGGCGTTGCATTTCTGACAGCAGTGGTGTTCAACCTATGGCCCAGGGGTGATTTGCAGCCGGTCCTCGCCAGACATTTTTCCAACATTTGCATGGGTCATACTTTTGCACTTGTCCGGCAGCAGTGGGGGCCAATTGCGGGTCATCCTCCATTTTTGTGTGGCCCACATTGACTCAATATGGGCCATACCTTTGCACTTGTCCTATACCGTGGAGTACAACTTTACCGCCCAGGGTTAATTTGCGGCCCTGACTTCATTGTGCCAATACCCCAACCTACCAGGACCTGAAACTGCCAGCACCCCAATTGGGCCGAGGTGCAAGGGCCCGATTATAGCTGCTCGCAGCACGAGTTTAATATAATTATTTTAAATCGGAAGCATTGGTGTCCTTATTGGCCTATTACTTTTATTTTGAAGGTGGCTTTCGCCGCTAGTTGGAGGCTCATTACTGTAATGCCTAGTATGAACAAAAATGAGAGGCGGCAGGCTTTACGACTTCTTTCCGAGTGGAGGCTGGCTTGACTGCAGCGGCATATCTTCGGCGTCAGATGTATGAAGCCGATTACAGCATCTCTTGAAAAACGTTTACGCTTATTTTTCAATTCATATTACAGCTTCGCATACCTGTACATGTCACCAGTGATTTCGGCGCACTGGAGTCCGTGTTCACTTGTGAACTTTAATTAGTTGTCACAACCCTGTCGAATCGCTGGATGTCCACAATTAGCCGCAAATGAATGTGCCAGGGCACCTTTTTCGATCTACTAGTACACATTCTGCACTGGTGGTGGTGTGGCAACTCGTAGCCTCGTACCAAGCGGCTGCACCGAAGGTAAATCTTGATTTCCTTTTATCACGGGCTCGAGCACCGCTGTCGCCTTCCCCCTTTAAATATTTCAAAGAAGAAAAATGTTCACATTCTTGCAGCCGATCGGGAGCAACAAACGTAACGTTATTTTACGTGTTTGAGACGTCTTAACACTTATACAGGTGGACAATTTCGATATAGCGGTGTGATGAATCTGCAGACAGGAACCTTACTGGATTAAAATTGCCCCAACGACCACAGCTGGATCGGAAGACAGTTGAAGGAGTACGCCATGTAAGGTAGGAAAGATCGTAGGTGTAGTTTATTCATCTGGACTTTCTAACTCGGAACCCATGCTCAAGCTAGCGGTTAGCGTCTTCCACTGGTAAGTCATAAGAGTGGGCGAGGCTTCACGGTATTAGAATACAACACTTTGCAATTCACACTGAACTACGGGAGAGCACATGAACATTTTGGAAGTCATACCTTTAACGTGATGGTACCGTCTGCAATGTCGTTGTTCCTTCCTTAGGGAGCGTTCGGAAATTAAATCTGACGTCCTACCGCGACTCTGAGAGTGCGTGTGTTCCGCACATTCCAACTCCGTTTTGAGTTTCCGAACGTTGCCGATTGTAGGAGCAAAGCTGCGCCAGCGTACATTCGTGTTGTTTCGTTCAGAGGAACGAATCTTTTTCGTGAACGAACTGAAGTGAATCAGTTTAGGAAATTATTCTTTCTTTCAGTTTGGCCGCCGTGAGGCAAGCGAGCCAGCTGGGAGGAGCGGAAACGGAACTGCTGAAGCGTTCTGTCACTCACTTCTGAATCTTCGGCGAATGACCAATGAGCAGGCAGCGTGCAAGCGGGGGGCGGGAGTTCAAGAAACGTCCTGCCGTGTGATTTGCGATTCGCCAGCGTTGTCACTCACTTCGGTCCCAGAGACGGCAGCAGCAGGCCAGTCAGCGATCTACAGAAGAGGTTGGTCATGCGCAAGAGACAGACTGTCTCTATGTCCTCTCTCCCTCTGAAAGCTACGCTAAGTGCGTGCGTGCGCAAAACAGCGGGCAGGGTTGATTTTATTTCTGTAATTCATGGAAAGCACTTTGAGACGTGTATGAAAAGCGCTGTATAAAGTTTGATTTATAATAAAGTGTCACTGCTCTCACAGCTGAGTTAAATATGTTAGGTGGAGGGGGGGGCATGTGACGGAAGAAACAGCTGCTTTTGTGAGTAGCCCATCAAGACTGCCAAGTATGCATAACATTTGGATATCATGATATTCTTGGTACAAGTACACTTAAAACACTCCTATGCTTTTCGGCGTGACTTGTACTTTATTCTATACTTTGGGTTACTTTTCTAATTGTTCTGTGCTGTGATTTAAATATCACAACAGATCTCAACCTATCAGAATCAGAATCATCTTTATTTGCCAAGTATGTCCAAAACACACAAGGAATTTGTCTCCGATAGTTGGAGCCGCTCTAGTACAACAGACAGTCAATTTACAGAACACTTTGGAGACATAAAGACATTGACAAAAAACAACAACAAACAACAATTGTGCAAAAAGATGCAGAGTCCTCAGTTCGAATGGCTAATATCGCAATAGTCCGGTGCAATCAAATGGTTTTGTGTCACAAACTAAGCTGTTTCCGTTTAATACAGATAAAAGGAGCGCTGCCATGATAGGGAAGAGAGGGAACGGGAGATGAGAAGAGCACATGCTCAATTATTTTAAGCGTCTCCACTGCACCACCCCCAGCGCCATTCCATTGTGAGATTTTTCTCCAAAGCCTGCTTCCCCTCCTTGGAGTGCCACCCGAGGAAAAAGAAAATGCCAAATTTCAGCTTTATAAATTATTACACGACATGTCACAGAACTAATTTGATTGAATGAGTGACATTCGTTGCAGGAAATGAAGCCGGGTTTGTGTTATCACTTGATGTTGATTTAATTTCTACATTTTCCTCTTTTGTGTCAAGTGTGATAAAATAAATGCACTCTCTTTTACTTAATGCTCTTCTTGATTTATTTTCAAACTAAGACAGTTAACACATACAGTCACAAACTTGTCAACAGCGTTCCAAATATTTGGCCAAGACTGGGCCGAGTTTGGTGCAGCCCCTAAACATTTGACACGTGGCCTCAAATATGTCTCCCATCCACATCACATTTAGAGGGCAAAATGACAAATTTGTGCTTAAAGGCTGCATTGGTGGATTTTTAAAATGGACACATGGGCCAGGTTATTTGTTCATGAGGTAAAATGAGCTACAATTAAATAGTTGTAATTTATTAATAATCATTTGCTTCATGATTTCATTACAATAAAACAACCGATGTAATTGGATAAATGCAAAGTGGATAAAGCGGATTGTGAAATTGTTTATTCAACAAATATTCCTTCCTGTTTATCTATTTATAATTATTGAAATAGACAAAACATTGTCTAATGTACCTGTATTTCAACGAATTAATATTCACCCAAAGAACCAATTTAATGACAAATGAAGCCAAAATAAATAAAATGGAAAATCCATCTACCCATTTTAGGAATGTTTGTTTGTGACTCATGAAAATGCCAATGCTTGGCGGGCCAGATTAAATAGCGATGGTCCCCTGTATAGTGAGTACATGACAGTGATATTTGCTTTTATTGTGCCATTCATGATATTGTGCTGTGTATATTTGCCATACGGAAGGAAGCATTATTAGCTCACCATTAGTACGTTCTCTTATAGTTGTGGAACTCTGATCCAGAGTTAGCACGGGCTTTGATGACCATGTGCTTTCCATCTTGTGCTCCACAGCAGAGAGGAAGATCCCATCGCTCCTCACACCTTGGCGATTTCCTTCCACTCCTCTGTGGTGGGCACTCCCTCACAAAGCAGTCCCAAATGGCTGTTGCCACATCAGGGACTATCATGGAGACCGTGGAGACCCCTAACACGAAAACTGTTGGCGATGGTCCTAAATCAGTCCCCTGTGACAAAGTATCTGCAGGACAAAAAGATATTAGATCTTATTGAGTTGTATTGAAGATAATGTAGCTCAAACGTTAAACTCATTGCAGTTCAGGCACCACATACTGCCTGATTTGATGTCAAAGTGGCCGGGCAACTCAAATTACATCATACTTAATACTATATAATAAAAGTTGAGTTTCTTTCTTTTAATGTAAAAATAAACAAGTACATGATGTAAATTGTTAAATTTAATTGCTATTTTTAAAAATTATTGTACAAAATAACCAGCATTCTTAAGAGAAATTTGCTTCAGATCCCAGTGATTGTATTTTAAAGCACAATAGTTCACAAAATTGTCCTTATTCCCCACCACCACGTCGTCAACATCTATCTTTTCACTTTCAAATTCATCCTGTGGGCCGGTTTTGGCCCGCAACCCGTATGTTTGACACCACTGCTGTAGATTGCGGTCTACATAAAGACTGTCGCAGTTGTCAGCGGCTGATTTATTGATTTGGCTGTAAAGCTGCTGTCATCAATAATAAGAATTCCTGTGACTTTATACAGTGTTAAAGTTAGAGCTGCCAAGCCGAAAAAATTCACTTCCAGAACATTTTGTCCAAATTTGGGAGAATTTTTAAGACTGTGTCAAGAACATTACCGCTTGACGGTTATTGCAGTGTATTATGTAATAGAATAAAAAAAGATTATTCTGCAGAATGTTCAATTACAAAACTACTACTCTGTAATCATAATCGTTAATAACAAAGTATGGCTTTATAATAATAATAGTTAATGAATGATGGCTTCAATATTTATCCATCCATCCATTTTCTGAGCCGCTTCTCCTCACTAGGGTCGCGGGCGTGCTGGAGCTTATCCCAGCTGTCATCGGGCAGGAGGCGGGGTACACCCTGAACTGGTTGCCAGCCAATCGCAGGGCACATACAAACAAACAACCATCCGCACTCACATTCACACCTACGGGCAATTTAGAGTCTCCAATTAATGCATGTTTTTGGGATGTGGGAGGAAACCGGAGTGCCCGGAGAAAACCCACGCAGGCACGGGGAGAACATGCAAACTCCACACAGGCGGGGCCGGGGATTGAACCCAGGTCCTCAGAACTGTGAGGCTGACGCACTAACCAGTCGTCCACCATGCCTTCAATATTTATATTATAAAATAAATAATATGATTAAGTGGAGAGTGACATGAGTGATGTGTGTCATCACAAATATCCAACCGCTTATCCTTACGAGGGTAAAGGGTGTGCTGGAGCCTATCCCCGCCGACTCTGGGAGAGAGGCAGGGTACACCCTGAACTGGTTGCCAGCCAATCGCAGGGCACACATAAACAATCAACCAGTCGTACTCACATTCACATCTACGGGCAATTTAGAGTCTTTAATCAACCTACCATGCATGTTTTTGGAATGTGGGAGGAAACCGGAGTACCTGGAGAAACCCCATGCAGGCACGGGGACAGCATGCAAACTCCAAGTCAAATGGTGAACTACTAAGGCAGCCTGACTAGTTAATTAATTTATATAAATTTCAGGACTCATTGAGCATGGACACTTCAAACGTACGTCGCTGTAATATGCTTCAATTTGGTGGCAAACCGCAGTCCGGCTGCTGCGAGCTGCACAGAGACACAGGCTCACCCAGCATCGGACCTCTCTTCCTCGATCCAGCAGCAGCAGCTGGGCACCGTCCGCCCCCCGCACGAATTGAAGCATTTTACAAAGCCATTGTTCTTGGCAGCATTATGCAGTTAATTTGACAATATTTTGATACATTTATTCACATCAAAATCCGTTGATAATGTAACGGACATGCTCTCACCAGATGGCACCGTGACCCCCAATCTCGGACTGGGACTGCTCCCCTGCCGAGACAGACGGTCACGGGGATGCCTGGTTTATCGCACACGGACGCTAAATGAATTACCAGCCAGTCTGAAGGAGCTCATCAAAAGCAGATACTTTAAATTAATTACCAGTTACTCCAGAAACCTGGGCTCCCAGTCATCAGAAGACCCTCTGTGTGTGCAGGACTTAAGATACCGACCCAAAAAGTTTGAAAATCCACTGGTCCTGCATGCCAAAAGTTCAAAGGACCATTTGCCCTTTGAAATGCAACTCAAGACCTCTGTGACAATTGATGGAGCCCAGCGACACCCACTGGCGGTGGAGGTTTACTGCCAACGGCAACAACACTCGGGACCAACCTCACCGGATTTGAATGTTGTGTGACATTTTAAGAACTTTGCATGAACGCTCCCAGTGTCTACCACCACCACATCACTAGTGATTGTATTTCTCAGAATTTGAATATCTGCTGGTAAAATTGTTTGCCAACCGAATATGCTTGTGTTTATCTCAAGACAAACACAGAAATGTTATACAAACAAACAGTAAGTGTTATTAGCCACTACTTAAGGTTGCAACACTCCTTGCATGGATTAAACAGGCGTGACAATGCAAAGCTGGAAACCGGTTTCGTTATCTTAGATCCAATAATTAATCTTTTACTCCCACGGGATTAAAACCACAAATAATCCTGGTTATTAAAAAAGTAGTATAAAGAGGTGCTCTGTCTTCCTTTTGGGGGCACTCCCTCCCTCTCTCGCTCTTGTGCATAGAAGGCCGATGCTCATTTTGTCCTGGCGCACTCACTCTCACTCGCTCGACCACCTTGCCGAAAACTGGCTCAGCCAGGAAGCCCCACCTCTCACCACAAGGTGGCGAGGACACATCAGACCTTCCCCCCACCGCAGGGAACCCTGCCAGCGCCCCGAGCTACCCGTGCAGGTGCTTGTGCAGCTCATGGACAAAGCTCCGTTGGGAAGGGAACAGGTGGCGGACTTCTGCTCCGAGTCTTGCGACCAGCGCCACTCACAGGCTTCGGCCGCCCTGCACTTCGAACTCTTTCTCTTGCTTTTTCTTTTTTTTTTTCCCCTTCTTTTTCCGTCAAATCCACCTGTTCCCCGTACGTACTGGACCGACCAAACATTCAGGAGATCGACCAGCCTGCCTAAATTGTGCTCCACGCAACGTAAGTCCAACTGGGCGGTCTACTAAAGTACAGATTGGTGCATATTTGGGTTTAAATTAACGGGAACAGGAACCCCCAGCTCTATGCATTGTCACCGCACATGCTCATTCCACCCTCACATTACAAGTTCAGCTTCCTTTACCAATGTTTCTGTCCTTTGTTTTGCTTTTCTTTGCATTTTTCCCTCGTAGGTTCCCCTGTTAGATTTCATTAAACTTTCTATAAAAATCCACTACCTGCATCATTTGTGTGTTTGAATCAGATAAAAGACCTCTGGTTATCGAGAACTCTTATCTAATTCCTGTAGCAACCTTCAGATTACGAGACATAGAGGTTTTTCATCACTTTGTCCTGAAGTTTTACACATCTAAAAAGAGACGTGGTGCCCCTTTACGAGATAAAATAATTTGATTTTAACATTGAAACTGAAAATCATGCTAAACCGGAAGTAACACAGGCGTCGTTTCCGTCTTATTATTTTCTCCTAAATTAATTATGTTTTTATCCAAACCAATATACCAGAATCAGAATCATCTTTATTTGCCAAGGATGTCCAAAAACACACAAGGAATTTGTCTCCGGTAATTGGAGCCGCTCTAGTACGACAACAGACAGTCAATTGACAGAGAACACTTTTGAGACATAAAGACATTGAGGAAAACAGTCACTGGGCAATAAAGGGTTGCTAGTTATCTGGTAATTCCGGTACATTTATTTATTTTTTGACAATTGTCCAAAGGATGCAGAGTCCTCTAGCACTTAGAACAGTTCGAATGACTAATATTGCAATAGTCCGGTGCAATAACAATTGTGCAAAGGGCGCCAAGACTTCAAGCAAGTAGTACGATAGTCTGGGACAATGTTGATTGTGCAAATGTTGCAGATACTCCTCAGTCAGTGTGCAAATGGAGCAGATGCTACTCTGGCGTGTGGCCAGTATTGGTCAACAACAGATATGCAAATAGTGCAGCGTGGTGAGACTACTACAGTGAGTGCACGAGTTAATATATAATTGGCCCCACAGAAATGTGACAACAAACTCAAGACAAAAGACAAAAAATTGCCAGCATGTTGCAATGGAATTGTAGGTTAGGTGTTTAATAAGTTGATTGCAAGAGGGAAGAAGCTGTTGGAATGTCTGCTAATTCTAGTTTGCATTAATCGGTAGAGCTTCAGGCAATGACGGATATTCCACAGAGTTTTATAATAATTTCTGGTCTGAACTCGAACCACTATTTTTCAGAACGGTGACAGAGATAAAAGATAAAGGCCTAATTTAAAGCCATATGAACACAGCCACAATAAAACTATAAGTGAAACCAGGGAAAGACCCCATTCTTTCAGTTAAGTATCGACCACTGTCACTAAATACAGACATCAAAATCATTTCTAAGGCTTTAGCCAACAGCACCAAACTTTCAGACCTCTTATTTATCAGCACAAGTCTCAAACACCACCATTATTTGAAGAATCCAATTATTGCAGGCACTTTATCATCTTGGTGGAAAAATCTATAAACCACACAATGTCAGTCAGCACCATTCCTCCCCAATCTGGAACAATCCGATTTTGAGATTAACAAAATACCCCTTTACTGCAGCACATGGTAACAAAGTAGAATTGATCACCTACATCACTTATTCAAAAATAATGCCTTCATGTCATGTGAAATCTTATTTCAAGAATTTCAAATTAGAGGTGGTAACTGCCTTCAATACTATAAAGAACAGCAATCCTAAAAAGACTCCCAACACACGTGAATACTTTAGAACAACCCGTTTTTGTTCAGAAAATAGTGGAACTAATCACACAAAACAAAAAACGAATTTCAAAAATATACAAATTAATCTCATGTACAACTTCAATACACTTACCAATCGCAAAATGGGGAAAAAGACGTCAGTGTCTGCTGACAATGAATACTGGTTACAAATCTGCAGAAGTACATTCCCAATGACAAAAAAACATTAATAATTAACAGCTAATCCAGTTAAAAGTACTCCATAGATCACACATTACGCAATATATTATGCATAAAATTGGCTATTCAAAATCAAACGGATCCACTCATTGTACTGAAAACACTGCAGACACTTACTTTCACACTCTTTGGCATTGTACACCTGGTCACTAATTAGTTGCACTAAACTCTCTACAGTTTTGAACTGTAGGATTCCAATTTCTCCAAATCTTTGTCTACTGGTTGATTTAAAAGGTATAGCGCTTCCAAATTAACATGCTCAACCAATACTTACAATTTCAGCAAGCGCAAAAAAAAAGAAAAAAGTTTAAACAGGAAAGATTAAGACGCTATAAACATTAACCAATGGCAAAATCTTGTCATAGAGTATACAGTGTGTCACCATGTTTCTCACTAAATATATTTCCAAAGGTGCTATTGACATGAAAATGTCACCAGATGTTGGGAACAACCCAAGTAATCCATACATACAAATAAGATGATAAATTAAGTAATGTGTAATTATGTGCTATGAGACAGAGAAAAAGTATTGAAAACACCGACTGGCATTTATTTAATACTTTGGACAAAAGCCTTTGTTTGCAATGACAGCTTCAAGACGCCTCCTATATGGAGTAACTAGTCGCATGCATTGCTCTGGGGTGATTTTGGCCGATTCCTCCACACAAGCAGTCTTCAAATGTTGAAAGCTCCGTGGGCTTCTTTTATGGACCTTGAGTTTCAGTTCTTTCCATAGATTTTAGATTGGATTTAAGTCAGGTGATTGACTGGGCTAGTCTTTCAAACTAATTGAGAATTTCCTTGGCAGTATGTTGTGGTCCACCCTCGTTTCATTTTCACCATCCTCGTAGATGGCAGCAGATTTTTGTCAAGAATGTCTCAGTACATATACCTATTCATCCTTCCTTCAACAATGTGAAGTTTACCAGTACGATTTGCTGAAAAGCATCCCCACACCATCATGTTCCCAACTCCGAACTTCACTGTTGGTATGGTGTTTTTAGGGTGATGTGCGGTGCCATTTCTACTCCAAACGTGGCATCCAATTATGGCATTATGGCATCCAAACAGTTCAATTTTGCTCTCATCTGACCAGACTATATTCTCCCAGTCTTTAACTGGCTTGTCCAAATGGTGTTCAGCAAACTTTAAACAAGCTTTGACATGCTTTTTTTTTTCCAGCAATGGGGTCTTGCGTGGTGAGCGTGCATACAGGCCATGGCTGTACATTACTCACTGTTTTCCTTGTGACAACATCCCTCCATCCATTTTCTGAGCCGCTTCTCCTCACTAGGGTCGTGGGCGTGCTGGAGCCCATCCCAGCTATCATCGGGCAGGAGGCGGGGCACACCCTGAACTGGTTGCCAGCCAATCCCAGGGCACATACAAACAAACAACCATTCACACTCACAGTCACACCTACGGGCAATTTAGAGCCTCCACTTAATGCATGTTTTTGGGATGTGGGAGGAAACCGGAGTGCCCGGAGAAAACCCACGCAGGCACGGGGAGAACATACAAACTTCACACAGGCGGGGCCGGGGATTGAACCCCGGTCCTCAGAACTGTGAGGGTGACGCTCTAACCAGTCGGCCACCGTCCCGCCCCTTGTGACAAGGGTACCTGCTAATTTCAGGGGCCTCATGTACAAAGACGTGGATTTCATACGCACAAAAATATTCAGATGTATGAAACTCTGCGTACTCATGAATCCAAGCACATTTCATTTCATTCACTATACTGTATTAATATTCACTATACTGTATGAACAGTCACTATACTCTATTCATTTAATATTTTAAGGATGCTGCGATTGGCTGGCAAGCAGTTCAGGGTGTACCCCGCCTCCTGCCCGATGATAGCTGGGATAGGCGCCAGCACGCCCGCGACCCTAGTGAGGAGAAGCGGCTCAGAAAATGGATGGATGGATTTTAAGGATATATTATCTATATTGTCGACTTGTGTCCCTTGAGTAATTTTCTTAATCCGGTTTGCCACAAACAGGAACTTCTATATCTATCTACTTACTACTTTTACCGACTCTCTCTATATTCCCAAATTTAATGTAGCATAGACTGGTTGACATCCTAATGTAATCACAAAGGTGATTTTACATTACAAATATGCTCGTCCCTCATTACTTCACTTTATTATCCTTAATTAAAGTCTTCCGACCGCTTATTTGTGTGCCACTCCGTAAACACGACAAATGACTCCCTCTGACACGCAAGTTAACACATCTTTCATTACTTTGCAACATATGTCAAAGGTCTTCTTCTAGAAACAAACAAGACCAGAGCCACCGTATGAATAATTTACTTCTCACGATCTTCTATCATTTCAAGTGCTCTCTAAGCAATACATTTCAAATCCCCCCTTTCAGACCTTCAAAAACTCCTTTCACGAAGCAAATTCCCCATTTACACGCAATTTTAGCCACATCCATTCCACCCGTTGAAAACATTTCGCCAGCTAGCTACGACTGCTGTCTCGCCGCGCACACTCATGAAATCCCGCACGTGCACAACTTGTGATTCACTCCACTTATTATTCTCCACATCACGCTCATACCGTACACTCCATACCTCATTCAGACAGCACCTTCCATGCCATTCATTCAAACTCCGTGTGCAGCCCGAAGCGGACCGGAAACGCCTCGACCTACATCGGCCCCCTCCGACCGGGTGGTAAAGGCAGCATAACACAGCCGCGGCTCCACAAAAGAGTTAACAGCTTCCTTTATCCAAACACCTAAGCGTTTTCTGACGGAAAATTTAGCAGAGCCGCGATTGGTCCGCTCTGCTAACCTGGAAGTAGAAAGCCACGACGCAACTCTGGCGTGATCACATCCGCCCCTCACACGAGTTAATTTATCTTCTAGTATATCGAGTGCATACCGATGTATACACAATATATATACATTATTCATTTATATAATAAATATAATGTGTACCCTTTAAAGCGCTTTATACATATTTACATATATATATTAATAATTATATTTATTATAGTTCTAGGTTTTTCTTTATATTGTGAACACAGTTAATAAGTTGTATACTCATATCATTCACACTTAGTCCACGTCCTGCGAGCCTCTTTTTTCCCCAAATAGAGCTCCCATAATTTGTTACTTAATTTCCTCACAACTTGATGACGCTCAGCCTCGGATTAGTGTAAATGAATAAACGACTGTGAGTTGAACCCTCGTATCCATAAACACAACAACGACTCCACCTCGGCCCTGCCTTAAATATGTATGCCGCTGCCTTATCCTCTCCGAAAGCGTCGTTGTGATTACTTCATCCCAATAACCGTGTGAGCTAGCTTCGGAGACCTCACATGGACCTCTGACGTCACTTCTCTCACAGACTACGCTTTCAAACTCATTCTGCTAGGTTGTAACCTGGCCAGGTTGTATTCAAATAGTAACTAAAGACAATGGGCTATTGTACTCACAGGGTGACGTGACTTGCAAATATACCGCCTGACTGACATCAAGCGGTTATGCAATCTCAAACATTCGCATGAATGCATCCGTTCTGAAGCCAAGCCCACGCACCCTGTCAAGCATTCTACCAGTAACACTTTGTTTCCTTTGTCGGAAACTCGCGTGTCTTTCCATGCATCCAGGTGGGCCATCCCCTCTTTCTCAATGAAACTCTTACTTTTAAACTTAAACCATAACAAATTTGGACAAAGAATTCAAAGCTCCACTCGACACAGACCCCTCCACACTACTCACATTCTGCCACAAACTGCTACCGCTTTCGGCGACACCGCGCGGCCGCCAGCTACACACGTGAGAAGACGCTCACCTTATAGCCGACGGGTACCCTCGTCGGCCCCGCGGTGAAGTCGACTGGCAGCCACAACAAAGATGATCCTGTTCGTGACGCAATTTGAGGTGGATTTCCGGGTATGAAAAAGCGTGCATGTCGAGTGGAAGCAAAGAATACTCAGAGACACAGGCGGTTGGGCTAAATCAGGTTTATTGAACAAGCTTTTGTGTCTTAACAGCTGTTTTCATGGTCAGATTTGCTATCAGCCCACCCCCGAAAAATGTTGGTCATGAGCTTATAATGAATCGCATCTATGGGTGTACTCTTAAGTAGCACCCCTAGGCCTGATTGGTTCACTAAGGTTTAAATTTTACAGCTACTTCCTCCTACCTATACTTGGTGTCACTGAGCCTGGATGGAGTTGACCCACCAAATGGCGATCGTCACCTTTGATGTTACACAAACAGACCCCGTTTATGGCTCGATTCATAGTTTACCAGGGGATGTAATGCCCAGTAAAGTGCAGGGGAGATCTATCGATAAGCTTTTGGTCTCAGGAATGCAATTGTCCTCTTTGAAGCTTAAAGTTGAAAAAGAAATTGCTGTAGCAGTCAACACCTCTGCAGGCATCCCGCTACACTGTGAAAATGTCTCTTAGAGTGCTTACAACCCCAATTCCAATGAAGTTGGGACATTGTGTTAAACATAAATAAAAACAGAATACAATGATTTGCAAATCACGTGGGACCTATATTTAATTGAATACACTAAAAAGACAAGGTATTTAATGTTCAAACTGATAAACTTTATTGTTTTTAGCAAATAATGATTAACTTGGAATTTTATGGCTGCAACATGTTCCAAAAAAGCTGGGATAGGGTCATGTTTACCACTGTGTTACATCACCTTTTCTTTTAACAACATTCAATAAACGTTTGGGAACTGAGGACACTAATTGTTGAAGCTTTGTAGGTGGAATTCTTTCCCATTCTTGCTTGATGTAAAGCTTCAGCTGTTCAACAGTCCGGGGTCTTCATTGTCGTATTTTACGCTTCATAATGCGCCACACATTTTCAATGGGAGACAGGTCTGGACTGCAGGCAGGCGAGTCTAGTACCCGGACTCTTTTACTACGAAGCCACGCTGTTGTAACACGTGCAGAAGGTGGTTTGGCATTGTCTTGCTGAAATTAGCAGGGTCGTCCATGAAAAAGACGTTGCTTGGATGGCAGCATGTGTTTCTCCAAAACCTGTATGTACCTTTCAGCATTAATGGTGCCTTCACAGATGTGTAAGTTACCCATGCCATTGACACTAACACAGCCCCATACCATCACAGATGCTGGCTTTTGAACTTTGCGTCCATAACAGTCCGGATGGTTCTTTTCCTCTTTGGCGCGGAGGACATGACGTCCACAATTTCCAAAAACAACTTGAAATGTGGACCCGTCGGACCACAGAACACTTTTCCACTTTGCATTAGTCACTTTGCATTATTCAATCATGAATAATTTACATCCCTTAAAAGTTATATAATTAATTAGCGATATGTAATTCTGTGAATTAATGACCATTTTTCCAGAAGAGCATTTGTGAGGTTACACACTGATGTTGGATAAGAAGGCCTGGCTCTCAGTCTCTGCTCTAATTCATTCAAAAGTGTTCTTTAGGGTTGAGGTCAGGATTGTGCAGGGCAGTCAAGTTCATCTTTATGTCTCCAAAGTGTTCTCTGTCAATTGACTGTGTGTTGTCATACGAGAGCGACTCCAACTACTGGAGACAAATTCCTTGTGTGTTTTTGGACATACTTGGCAAATAAAGATGATTCTGATTCTGATCCACATCAGACTCTCTCATCCACGTCTTTATGAACCTTGATATGTGCACTGATGCACAGTCATGTTGGAACAGGAATGGGCCATCTCCAAAATGTTCCCACAAAGTTGGAAATATCCAAAATATTTGCCCCTGAGCTCCAGTGAAAGGAACTCTGAATGCTTCAACATATCAAGAGATTTTGGACAGCCAAACAGTTTGGGGATTACCCTGCCCTATTCCACCATTTCTGTGCAACAGTGCACAAAGCAAGATACATAAAGACATAGATGAGTGAATTTGGTATGGATGAACTTGACTCGCCTGTACAGAGTACTGCCCTCAACCCGATAGAACACCTTTGGGTTGATTTCAAGTGGACAGCAACGCAGGCCTTCTCGTTTAACATCAGTGTGTGACCACACAAATATGGTCCTGGAAGAATGGGCAAAAATTCCCATACACTCGCTCCTAAACCTTGTTGAAAGCCTTCCCACAAAAGTTAAGGCTGTTACAGCTCCAAAGGGAAGACCAACATCATATTAAACCATATGGATTTCAAATGGCAGATCACGTAAAATCATATGTGAGTCAAGGAGGGTGAGCAAATACTTATAGTGTATAAACATATACATACTGTATATTAGGCCAGGGCTCAAAGTTAACTTTTGAGAGCACTTGGTCGTGTCATACTTGAGCTTACTGTGTTCGGTCAAGCGCACTCAAATGTTTGCCCTCACGGTTATGGTTTTATCATGTTATTAATCTTATGGTATGATAATTATTGCAGTATTGTGGGAAATCTCACGGTATTGCAGGAAGGTAGACGGTACAGGTGGGGCGAAGAGAAAAAAGCAATAATACCGAAAAACCCATTTTTTTCTTACTCGCCAAGTCCCCTCTCTCTTTTTTTTAACCGGTCCTGTTCAGCTGCATGGCCATGCAGAATGATGGCTCTGTATGCCTTTTGTGCTAGAACAGTTTTGCTGTGCAACCGAGGAGTTTGAAATACTCCCTCTGCTTATTTTTTAATTATTCTGAGGTTTATTGAAAATGCAGCCGGACAGAAAAGGATTTTAGGGGACAGACAGAGGAACAGAACGGACAAGAGGAATAGGGGTGCAAACCACAGCAGAACAATAATTAGACAGTCTAGATATTTTTATATTGGTATGAATTCTGTGAATAAGTGGTCATGTCATGATATATCCTATATCCCTTTTTTTTCAACTGAAAGGCAATAATATTGGTCTAGTTTGAGGAGGTTGATCATTATATAGGAGTACTAGCAGTAACCGGCTACAATTAGTTTGCATGTTTCCTTTCATCTTCCATGCTTTTAAGCATTCGCTCGTTGCAATCACGCTATCATGACAACCTTTTTATCCCTGACATGTTTTAACTTTAGTGTGGTCTTTTCTGGCGCATAGCGGCCACCCAAGGGGTCCTAGTTGAGTCCTTGTCGGAGAAGTGGAAGTTCGCAAACAGACAAATTTGACTGTGATGGATCAAGCAATCTAAGTATCTTGTCTGCATTTATTTAGCTTTATGTTTAATGATAAAAAAAAAAAGAAAGACAATAAAGTTTGAGGGCGTTGATAATGGCGGTGACCGGCTATAATGAATGCATGTTTAAGACATCCACTGCAATTATGCTATCATAAAAACCTCTTCTGTACCCCGCATTTTCCAATTTAAGGAGTGTTCTGGAAGATATCTAGATGTTTGCCCAAAGGGGTCCTAGTTAGCAGCCTTATTCCTTACAAGGGTTCCCAAACTTTTTCTTAGGAAGGAAAATAGAAAACCCTCTCACCGAGGAACCCTGCCCCCTTTTTAACAAGATGTCTTTGTATAAGCATGCCATGAGGTTCATCTGTGTTAAAACATATTCACCTGTTTCTATTGGTAGTTACAGCTCAACATTGCACTGACATTTACATTTCAGAACTGTAAATATAAACCTATTCTTCTATCCATCCATCCATCCATCCATTTTCTGAGCCGCTTCTCCTCACTAGGGTCGCGGGCGTGCTGGAGCCTATCCCAGCTGTCATCGGGCAGGAGGCGGGGTACACCCTGAACTGGTTGCCAGCCAATCGCAGGGCACATCGAAACAAACAACCATTCGCACTCACAGTCATGCCTACGGGCAATTTAGAGTCTCCAATTAATGCATGTTTTTGGGATGTGGGAGGAAACCGGAGTGCCCGGAGAAAACCCACGCAGGCACGGGGAGAACATGCAAACTCCACACAGGCGGGGACGGGGATTGAACCCCGCACCTCAGAACTGTGAGGCTGACGCTCTAACCAGTCGGCCACCGTGCCGCCCTATTCTTCTAGCCTATGTAAATAAATATGATAAATGATACTCCAATTATTAAATAATTTTATCACTGAAGGGAATATAGAATACTTTATATTCTAATATGTAATTCTATATGTAATAGAATATAATATAGAGTTTCATGGTGTAACTAGTTTGGAAGAGCAAGGATGTGTATTGCAATACAATCAGATAGGGGGGTAGGAGATTATTGCAGGAAGGCCCCCCATCGGGGGGTATTTGGAGACAATAAGAAACAGATGTCAAGGAAGAAAGGAACTGCGGGGAGCCACTATAAACATTGAATGCAGGAATGTGGGCCGGAGTCTGGAGGCGACGTCTGGAGCCAGATCAGATGGTCATCATTCTGCAGAACAACGATGACGTCAGATTAGACCACGGACCAATCAGACGACAGCGATTCCATACTGGCCCGTTTGAAACATTGTATAAGTCTGAGGTAGAATCAGATAGTTTTGGTTTGACTACTTTATCTGCTAAGAATAAGATAGGGGTAGTTACGGACCCAGAGCTCTGCAAAATGTATAGACTCCGTCAGGAATAAATTGGTTGGTTTTTATACATTGTTGTGAACGTAGTTCTTTCACAAAAACGAGCACGCTTGGAACCACGGGAGTAATAGGAGATTTTAAACACAGGTTCCTTCATCACATATCCATTATAGTGTCATCGGAAATTTGAACAGAATTCTATTCCCCCCCCCCCTACAGAACTGGTGTGATGTTTGACTAGTACTGGTAACCATTATGGATCAACATCAGCTAATAGAGCTTTACTTTCATTTGGGGCTTAACTACAAACACATTCTCCAAATGCTGAGCTCCAAACACAGGATTGTTCTTAGTTTGAGGTCCCTCAAACGAATTGTGAAGAAGCCACCCAGAGACCGTTGTGGACTGTCAGGAAGGAGCTACAAGGGTCCTCAGAACTGTGAGGCAGATGTGCTAACCAGTCCTACACCGTGCCGCCTGTATATATTCGATTACATCATTATTAAATGTATTGTCACAAAATATTTAGCTGTAAACCACCATCAGGCATTAGCAGGCCGTGAGTTAATCAGTCAACATGTCAAGATCTACAACTGGTAATGAAAGGAGAATTTGAGTTTGTTGCTATTGTAGCGTATATTGGCGTTTGGATAAAATTTAAGAAATACATTCGTCGACGTTGAACGACTGCGTTCACTTCCGGGTTAGTCCTATTTACGTTTTTACCGTTAAAATCTAACTAATTTTGTCTCGTAAAGGGCAGCACGTCACTTTTTATATGTATAAAATGTAAGAAAAGCGACGATAAACTTTTTATCAGTCTCATAATCTAAAGGTTTCTACATTTTATGAAATAGTCCAAGTGACAGAGGTTTACTTACTAAAATCAAAACACACAAAACACAACAAGGAGGGGAATTTTATCGAATACTTAATGCCATCTACAAGGGATCTATAGGGAAACACACAGAGTCTAACTACAGGAAGAAAATAACACTAAGGGTAACGACTAGAGAAGATAGGACCGTGTGTTGCTGGACTAAAGTTGAAAACGTGAGCGTTGAAAGCGTTCAGTCCAAATGAGAGAGAAAGAGAGAGAGAGAGAGAGAGAGAGAGAGAGAGAGTGAGAGAGAGAGAACAAAGTGTTGCTACATTCTAGCAATGCTTGTTGTGCTGTACTCACGACCGTAGATCAGTTGGTCGGTGGGGATGGTCTTTCTCCGGACAGCTCGGAAGGAAAACGAAGCAGGTTTAGTTGAAGGAGAAAAAACGATGCAGAAAAATAAAACAAAAACAAAAGAGGCGGAAGAAGAAAAATTGTTGTCCCCTTGGGGTGCGCTCGTAACTTTCGTGCCGATGGACGTTATGGCGAGCCCAGCTCTTGCTCCCAGCGGCGTGACCGGTATGGGATGCCGGTAGTTGCTTGCTAAGGCTCCGGCGACAGATCACGACTACAAAAGCGATCGAAGCCGCATGGCCGGTTTCGTCGATCGAAACAGCGCCAGCTTGGTTGCGGTGGGTGATCGCGCGATGGTGGCAGGAGGACAACGGAAAAAAGGAAGGGGAGAGGGGCGGCGGCACGGCCGAACCGTGCTGAGGTCACCCAGAGCCAGCCCATGGAAAAAACAAGAGCCAGACACGAAAGAGAACAAGAGAGGCGAGATTCAAGTGTTAAATACCCAGGGGGCGTGTCTAAGGGACAGCGAATGTGGGAGACCACATCCATTGACTTGAATTTCAGTCTGCAACTTAGCCATAAGAGTGGTGTAAAAATCATATCTTAATATAAAATGTGTACTCTCACTCATAGATCAAGCATATAGATGTTTAAATTTTAGTCTTGGTAAATCAACTGTTTATGGTTCAATCATGCTGTTTGGGCTTCAAATCAAGACAAACAGTTCTCAAAGTCTCGCAGCTGCAACCGTAAAGTTGACACACTGACACAGACATCAAGGCAATCATTTGGAATATTTCTGCACAGTTCCTGAAATATCAAAACGGACATTTTATCTTCAGTTAAAAGCAACCATGAATGAAGTCCACGGGTTACAGTACTCTCAAATGCCAGTGGGTGGCACCTTGCATACATGTTCGAATATTAAGCAAATAGTTAATGGCTGGCGGCACGTGGAGGACTGGTTAGAGTGTCTGGCTCACAGTTCTGAGAACCGGGGTTCAATCCCCGGCCCCGACTGTGTGGAGTTTGCATGTTGCCTGTGTGGGTTTTTAATGTGCGTGCGAATGGTTGTTTGTTTATATGTGCCCTGCGATTGGCTGGCAACCAGTTCAGCCTCCTGCCCGATGATAGCTGGGAAAGGCTCCAGCACACCCACGACCCTTCTGAGGATAAGGGGCTCAAAAAACGGATGGATGGATAGTCCATTGCTGTATTTGCGTTCCGTTGTCGATCTGTCCCAGCTTGGTCTTCTCGGAGAGAGGATCCCCAACCTTTTGGCTGCTGTCAGTTCAAACGAAGAAAAGGACTCTTTGATGACTGTAAACCAAGATTTCGAGGGGACCTGCTAATTAATTTAGGGTCCACTTGACATACGCCAGGTCTCCTCTTACAGGCCATCTCCCAGCAGGGCAGCTTGGAAGAAAGCAGCTTATCAAGTTGTGGGGGAGCTTTTGGCAACTGGGTCAGAGTCAATACACTATAAATGTGTGTGGTAATTCAAAGTCGTTTAAAGAATAAAATCAATCGTCTTCTAAAAAAAGATAGAACTTTATGGCCTTAATTCTAAGCCGTATGTGTGGAGAAAACCAGGCACTGCTTATCACCTGTCCAATACAATACCAACAGTGAAGCATGGTGGTGGCAGAGTCATGCTGTGGGGGTGTTTTTCAGCTGCAGGGACAGGATGACTGGTTGCAATCGAAGGAAAGATTAATGTGGCCAAGTACAGGGATATCCTGGACGAAAACCTTCTCCAGAGTGCTCAGGACCTCAGACTCGGCTGAAGGTTCACCTTCCAACAAGACAATGACCGTAAACACACAACTAAAATAACGGAGTGGCTGGCTTCAAAACAACTCCGTGACTGTTCTTGAATGGCGCAGCCAGAGCCCTGACTTAAACCCAATTGAGCATCTCTGGAGAAACTTGACAATGGCTGTCCACAAACGTTCACCATCCAACCTGACAGAACTGGAGAGGATCTGCAAGGAGGAATGGCAGAGGATCCCCAAATCCAGCTGTGAGAAACTTGTTGCTTCCCTACCAAAAAGACTCATGGCTGTATTAGCTCAAAAGGGTGCTTCTACTAAATACTGAGCAAAGGTCTGAATACGTACGGCTTTGTGATATTTCAGTTTTTCTTTTTTAATAAATCTGCAAAAATTTCAACAATTCCGTTTTTTTCTGTCAATATGGGGTGCTGTGTGTACATTAATGAGGAAAAAATGAATTTAAATGATTTTAGAAAATGGCTGCAATAAAACAAAGGGAAAAATTTAAAGGGGTCTGAATACTTTCCGTACCCACTGTAGATAACCCAACTTTCAGCACAAGTGTATGTAACAATGTACGGGTATGAAAGTGCATAATCTGCCTAAAAAAAAAAGAAAAAGAAAAAAATCTGATCATACCATATTACATTATAGAAGACCAATAAACATTCTGGACAAGGCAGCTGCCAAACTGTCCGTCAGACATCAATATCTGGGCCTATCAAAGGGTTTTAACTATTTAAATAGAACAAATTCAGCTAATTTAACTTTTTTTTTTAACTTAGTAGTTTACTCAGTGTAGGAGCCACCTAGTTGTTGGGCAACTCCAGAACACAGCCACACGTATGGGACATTGGTCTCCTTGTAATCGGGTTCTCTGGCTCGAAGAATCGCACATAGATCTTCTGATCCACTAAAAGATCTGCACTTTTCAACAACAAAAATAAGATATTAGTTCCATATCACATACACCACCCACTCCACACTAGGCAACCCATGTGGCTGTCACCTCCAATTCACTCTCTCTAAATGTTGGCTTTGATAGCTCTATATCCATCAATTGACTGTATGTGTGCATGGAGCCACACTAAAACAAAGTTTTTAAAGGGCCTATATCATGCTATTTTAAGCACGTACTGTACAAAATAATACTTTTGGCACTATAGAGGACTCATTAAATATTAGTTTTCCTGATCAGTTGACGCAGTATCCTCATTGGCCAGTAGATGTCATGTGTACATCACACCGAGATTATATGCTTTGAGGAATGAGGCATTTTCAGAAAAATGTTGCCACTTGAAGCCTAAATGTCTGAATCAATACAAAATATAATCACTTGTTCCTCATCATACCACCCACTTTGTCTGAAAATTTGAGTCAAATCCATGCAGTACAATGATTTTTTTTCATACAGACCAACTGACAAACACCAGCAAAAACCTTATGTTCAACAATATTCAATATATTTAATGAGATAAAACAAATGACTGAATTACAATGAACTTGGTGTCAGGGTAAGGCCAGCATATACTTCATCCAGTCCTCCAAGTGGTAATTTCAGTTCCTTCAGTACACTGGACCAGTTTTTGTAATACACATGGAATCTTGAACATCTTCTTTATATCACCTCAAAGTTTTCTTCACATTCCCCTTATTGACAACAAATTTAACATCATGAGTGTCAAGGAAATCTATCCACGCCTCAGATCCAGCTACAGACAGATAATCATTGATTGCTTGTTCAGCCACTTCCTTTTCTTCAGAGGGAATTCTGTGTAAAATTGCCCAAAGCAGGTCATTTTCCATCAGTTCAAGGCTGAGACAATACAAATCAAAGGGCTTGGCCAATGCTGGGAAAATATTGAACCATGTTGTATCCCAGGACCATGACTTTAGCTAGGTTAACCCATTCGTCTTTCATGTCATGGCATCAGTATCTTCATTGTGCCTCCATGGGTGCATTTACTGAAGAATGTCACCCAGTGAGGCACGGTGTGGATTTAAGTGGATGAGACTTGGGATGGAGGTGGATTTTCCACTTCTAAGAGCTCCATGGGGACGGTGTCATCAAGGGGGTCATCAAGATCATAAGTGGCATAATCAGCAAAGGTATGTCTGAAGACAGAGTCCGTGTCAATAATGATAACTTGTTCATCGCCAATATTGTTCTCTGTTAAGAGTCCACCTACCACTCCCACAAGTTCCCTGTCCAAGGTAAGCTGTTTCCTCCAATACAGTCAAACTCTCAGGAGAGTTGTTGTGGTTCATCAAGAACATGATTAGTCGAGACACTTTTGCATGACCAATAGAGTCGGAATGTTTTCACCTTTCGCTTTTCATACTGCTCACCTAATGTTGTTTTTGGCTCAAGCATTTCTTCAGTGAAGTCTCACATTGAAAATTCCAAATTACTTTCCCTGCCTAGTTTAGATTTATTTTTCCAGATGGAAAATAGTATTTTGCCTGTTTCTATGAATTCTGACATTGCTGTATACTTTGGGCCTTTAAATGTCCTGTGCCTCCCGGTGTTCTTTTGAGGCATTAGAATTGCCAAACAGTTTTTTCACGCACTTATCTGTAAGGCCATTGTTGGATACCTACCTTTGTTTAATTTTTGAAATCAAAGATTCAGTTGCTTTGGATATGGTTCTGTTGGTTCCTTCAAACAAAACCACTTCGCTTCTGCAGTACTGATGTATTGCAATTCAGTCTCCAGTTTGGGGAACATATTCTGTCAGCTCCTGATCTGTCTTTGCATTGACAGCTTAGCAATCAATCTGAGAAAAAAGAACATTGGTAATTAAACAAGATAAAATACCTAAAGAGCATGATCAACAATTTTGAAACAATGAGCTACAGCCTGGAGAATAAAACGTGTTCGATACGGCCAGGTAGAAAAATGATTGACGAGGTGATTTTTGTGATCTAGCTGCCAGCAGATTTACCAGAGCTACAACGAGCCTTGGACATGAATGAGCTTGATATCTACTGAACAAATTTCCCACCATTCATGGCAACTACCACACCCAAAATAAGACAACTACTGTAGCTCTAGCTGTTTTCATGCAATATAAGAAACAATGCACAGTAAGGATGGCTGAGCCAGTGCCCCACTGCCGTTGATTCAGAATCTATACACAACCAGGACTCGCAAGAAGGCAGTCTACATCATGAAAAACACAACCAACCCTATGAACCACCTATTTGAACTGCTCCCATCTGGTAGGGGCAACCCTTTGGACGAGCGAACCTTTATTGCTCAGTGTTTTTCTGTTTTTTTTGTTTTTTTTTGTCAATGTCTTTATGTCTCCAAAGTGTTCTCTGTCAATTGACCGTCTGTTGTCGTACTAGAGCGGCTCCAATTACCGGAGACAAATTCCTTGTGTGTTTTTTGGACATACTTGGCAAATAAAGATGAATCTGATTCCAGCTATCTTTGGGCGAGAGATTCTGAAAGTACAAAAGAAAGAGATATAGACTGGCATCTACTGCAGTGGATGTGCAATTACACTTTATTCTAGTGCTGCAAATCATGTTCTTCAGGGTCTCACACGCCCTACTATTTGAGAAGCACTGTCTTCTCGCATTGTATATAACCCATACCTAATGTACGTTGTAGTTCACAAGACTGCCTTGCCACACATTGATTACAGAGATATTCACAAGCAACAGGTCAACTGTGGATGCACTCAATTACTACAGACTATTTATTTAATGTAAAGCAGTTTATATGTACAGTACTTCTTGCTTTACACTCTGTGTACTAGAGAGTCACCACCTGCCAAAAATAATTCTTTGTTTGTGCAAACTCATTTGGCCGAATATATCCGGATTACTGAGACTGAACCTTGCACGTTCGCAAACTCTAAACTTAAAAAAAAATTGCAATCAACCATATCACACTACACATATGAAGCAACAACATCGCCTTGAATATTCATCTCGATGAAATGACAAATGTTTACAGGGGATTAGATACCTTCTCCTCAATAAAGGTGGCAATGACATTATCATCTAACCTTCGGTGCTCTTGAAGGAATTTTTGAAAATTTGAATCCATCCTGTAAAACAAAGGTAAGGTTCCTGTCAAGCTCAACAATGCAAAAAATGACTGAATGTGCCCTGTGTGTATATTAGCACATCTGTAGTTCAATCTCTGGATTCCATGTTTGTAGTATAGGTTGCAGTTTAAAGTAGTCTATCACATGTAGCATTGGTTTCCCAATTCATGTAACTTTGTGTCATTTCTATATTTTCAGTAAATGATGACACACATTTTGTGGGTATTGGTATAATCATCATGATCATAATCATCAGACCACAGCCTACCTGCGATTTGTTACAATGGCTTACACTTGACAACCAGAGGACACTACAGCTTCATTGAATAACCGTGGCAAATTTTAGACAAGATGAAAAGTACTTTGAACTTGGCAATATGATTCTGCACATTTGTAAAAAGGGCATCTCACACGGACAAAATTCCTCAATCAAATGACTGTTTGTGAATGTAAATAGTTTCTATCGTTTCAGTAATTTACCACATGCATTATCTAGGTGTACCTTAGCCATAGAGCAGCGGTGTCAAACACATTTTTGTCATGGGCCACATCGCAGTTATGGTTCCACTCGGAGGGCCGTTATGGCTGCAAACCCATATGAATGTATGACTGCCTCGTAATATTACATACACACAAATTAATGGATAATTACTTTTGAAATCAAAAGCAAGTAAAAACTGTTTGTTCAGCTACAGTATGAATCAATTTTATTTTAAAATTGGGGTTGGTAACAAAAAAATGCTTGCAATATCTCTATTTTTAAAAGTGAACCCAATTTGGAATTTTGGTATTTTAGCAAGAAACAAAGTTGATGCACTCTCGCGGGCAACATAAAATGATGACGCGGGCCGGATCTGGCCCCCGGACCACCAGTTTGACACCTGTGCCAAAGAGTGTATGTTTTAGCATATTGTGGAGCACCTGAGCACAACCCAGTGGCCCAGTACAGCAGTAAATAACCCCAACAAATTATCCTGAAACAAAAAGTTGAATAACTGCAGATAAGATACTTACATTGATTGTGCAATCACAGACACATTTGTCTGTTTGCAAATTTCCACTTCTCTGGAAAGGACTCAACTCAACTAGTACCCATTTGGTGTAGCGATGGGCACGGCAGTTCTTTTGAGTGTACTGAATCATTCAAATCAGTTCTTTAAAAAGATTTGTTCCAAAAATGTGTTCACCGAATCGTTGAGTTCTTTTTCACAAAATCATTGTGAAATGCTTCCTCATTCAGTGAATGACCCATCCCTGAGGTTCACGTTCACTCAACACGTTCACCGAAGGACTATGCATTGTTGTTTGTTGTCACATATTGTAAACTAGGAAAGGCAGGGAGATTTATAAAAAAAAAAAAAAAAAACTGAAGCTAAATTTTCACCTACCTCTCTCTCTCTCTCTCTCAGCAAGCTCTCAAACACTCGGCTTCGGTTGTGACTCGTGAACATACGTGCTGAGAGCTCAGCGACCGAACATCCTTCCACGTCCCCTTGCGTCTAGCGAGGCTCACGACGGCCGGCGTGACTTATCTGCATCCCACCGCGGTGGACAGCCTCGCTGACACCAGCACCTGCCACCTGGGCTTCCTGCTCACTCCTCTTACTGTTATTGTTACCCGAGTAGTGGAAAGCGCCTTTGAGTGTCTTGAGAAGCGCTATATAAGTTTAATGTATTATTATTATTATTATTATGAAATTAAAAGCTTTAATAATCACATTATAGACACAGGGAATGATATGCATGTGTACGTATATACATTTATGATTAATTTATCCATCCATCCATCCATTTTCTGAGCTGCTTCTCCTCACTAGGGTCGTGGGCGTGCTGAAGCCTATCCCAGCTATCATCGGGCAGAAGGCGGGGTACACCCTGAACTGGTTGCCAGCCAATCGCAGGGCACATACAAACAAACAACCATTCGCACTCACAGTCACACCTACGGGCAACTTAGAGTCGTCAATTAACCTACCATGCATGTTTTTGGGATGTGGGAGGAAACCGGAGTGCCCGGAGAAAACCCACGCAGGCACGGGGAGAACATGCAAACACCACACAGGCGGGGCCGGGGATTGAACCCAAGTCCTCACAACTATGAGGCAGACGCTCTAACCAGTCGTCCACCGTGTCGCCATGATTAATTTACATTTTAAATATGTGTGCTTGTTTTCATGTGCTTGACTGACTCAAATTAGCCGTTAGCTTGAATAAATGGCTGCTTGTGAACACAATCAGGATGTCAAGACACGCAGTTAAAATCACTCATGAGTACGTTCACTGCGTATTATGTCGTTCCTTGCGCAAACGAATCACTCATCGTACTAGTACATTGCTCCTTAGCGGATCGCGAACGAAGATTTTATTTATTTTTTTTTAAACCTGTCCTGTTCAGCTTCATGGCCTTGCAGAATGGTGGTTCTGTAGGCCTTTGTGCTGGAACAGTTTTGCTGTGCAACAGAGGAGTTCGAAATAGCGGGCGAGAGAGCAGGCTGGAGTGCCGGGACACCTGACCGAGTGTCATCCCCAGCCCAACCCTGCCCCTCCCCAACAGATGGGTGTATGATACATTAAAACTGGAGGACTGGCAGAGCAGTGAAGGGAGGCGCAACCAGACCGGAAACAAGCACAGATGTGTCAGCACCCGGCACCCACCCCACCTGCTGCCATTCCGGCAGGGGACCCTGAATGAGATATGACTGTGCCCGATGTGTGGAGTATGTACAGTGTGAGTATTAAAAAATGAAAAATAGTGTGTGAAGTAAGAGGCCAGATTACTCCGGGTCCAGCCCGGCCAGACCAGTCGGCAGACCACAGAGGAGGGAAGCCCCCCCACCCCATGGTAATTTCCCCCAAAAAATAAAAAAACAACCAGAGGCCAGTGGCCAGAGCAGGGCCAGAAGGTGGGCCTGACCAAGGCGGGAGGTGCTGACACCCCACCGTGAGCCCCAAGTTACCCGGGGACCCCACACAGCCTGAGGGAGGGAAGGGTGACAACCACAGGGGGGCGCCCGGGGAGAGGGAAGAGGAGGACACAGACCTGGGATGCAGCAGCACGGCCCCCAAGCCCCCACCCGGAGACCAGGATGAGAACCCCGGAGTGGGCACGGGCACCACACCGGTACCTGGGGACGGAGAGCAGCCCAAGAATCGGCATCCCCCAGGAAGGCAGCACGGACATGACCGTACCCAAGAGGAGGAGCGGGGAACAGGCCCAGCATCCCCAGAGGCCAACCTCGCAGATCCAGAAGAATAGGGTTAAAGTCCATGCAAGTGACCCTATGGCGTGCAAAGGGGTCTACAAAGAGCAATTTATATAGTACAACCCCAATTCCAATGAAGTTGGGACGTTGGGTTAAACATAAATAAAAACAGAATACAATGATTTGCAAATCATGTTCAACCTATATTTAATTGAATACACTACAAAGACAAGACATTTAATGTTCAAACTGATAAACTTTATTGTTTTTAGTAAATAATCATTAACTTAGAATTTTATGGCTGCAACACGTTCCAAAAAAGCTGGGACAGGTGGCAAAAAAGACTGAGAAAGTTCAAGAATGCTCATCAAACACCTGTTTGGAACATCCCTACAGGTGAACAGGCTAATTGGGAACAGGTGGGTGCCATGATTGGATAGAAAAGGAGCTTCCCTGAATTGCTCAGTCATTCAAGCAAGCAAAGATGGGGTGAGGTTCACCTCTTTGTGAACAAGTGCGTGAGAAACTAGTTGAACAGTTTAAGGACAATGTTCCTCAACGTACAATTGCAAGGAATTTAGGGATTTCATCTACGGTCCATAATATCATCAAAAGGTTCAGAAAATCTGGAGAAGTCACTGCATGTAAGCGGCAAGGCCGAAAACCAACATTGAATGCCCGTGACCTTCGATGACTCAGGCGGCACTGCATCAAAAACCGACATCAATGTGTAAAGGATATCACCACATGGGCTCAGGAACACTTCAGAAAACCAATGTCAGTAAATACAGTTCGGCGCTACATCTGTAAGTGCAACTTGAAACTCTACTATCCAAAGCAAAAGCCATTTATCAACAACACCCAGAAACGCCGCCGGCTTCTCTGGGCCCGAGCTCATCTCAGATGGACTGATGCAAAGTGGAAAAGTGTTCCGGGCCAAAGGGGAAAAGAACCATCCGGACTGTTATGGACGCAAAGTTTAAAAGCCAGGATCTGTGATGGTATGGGGCTGTGTTAGTGCCAATGGCATGGGTAACTTACACATCTGTGAAGGCACCATTTATGCTGAAAGGTACATACAGGTTTTGGAGAAACACATGCTGCCATCCAACCTTTTTCACAGACGTCCCTGCTTATTTTAGCAAGACAATGCCAAACCACATTCTGCACGTGTTACAACAGTGTGGTGTTGTAGCAAAAGAATGCGGGTACAAAACTGGCCTACCTGCAGTCCAGATCTGTCTCCCATTGAAAATGTGTGGCGCATTATGAAGTTTAAAATAAGACAACGGAGACCCCGGACTGTTGAACAGCTGAAGCTGAACATCAAGCAAGAATGGGAAAGAATTCCACCAACAAAGCTTCAACAATTAGTGTCCTCAGCTCCCAAACGTTTATTGAATGTTGTTAAAAGAAAAGGTGATGTAATACAGTGGTAAACATGACCCTGTCACAGCTTTTTTGGAGTGTGTTGCAGCCATAAAATTCCAAGTTAATGATTATTTGCTAAAAACAATAAAGTTTATCAGTTTGAACATTAAATATCTTGTCTTTGTAGTGTATTCAATTATATATATGCCGAACATAATTTGCAAATCATTGTATTCTGTTGTATTTATGTTTAACACAACATCCCAACTTCATTGGAATTGGGGTTGTACAATGAGTGCATGTATTTGATTTTTACAATGAGTGCATGTATTTGATTTTTAATAGCCCATTTTATGCATACTATATTGCGTAACGTGATCTATGGAGTACTTTGAACTGGATTAGCTGTAAAATGTTTTTTGTCATTGAGAATGTGTTTCTACAGATTTGTGCCAAGCAATCAATGTCAGGAGACACTGAGTGGTCCTTTTCCTATTTTGCGATTGGTAAATCTATTGAATTAGTACTTGAGATTAATTTGTATACTTTTGAAAGGAGTTTTTTGTTTTGTGGAAGTAGTTCTACTATTTTCTGAACAAAAACAGGTAGTTCTAAAGTATTCACGTGACTTGAGAGTTTTTTTAGGATTGTTGTTCAAACTTCATAGTATTGAAGGAAGTTACCATCTCTAATTTGAAATTCTTGGAATAAGCTTTCACGTAAATAGTTCCAGCCACAATTGTTGTTCATTAGGATGGATTAGGATGTAACCATTAATGAGGTACTGTATTTGGCTAGCTAAGTAAAAGTGTTTGAAATTGGGTGCATTAAGTCCCCCTTCTGCTTTAACTTTCTGAAGGGTAGCTAGGCTGATTCTATTTTTCTTATTTTTAGAGTACAATTTTAAAATGGTAGTCGAGCATTTGGAACCATTACTTGAAAGGAATACTCATCTATTAGAAGAGCCAAGGGGTGATTTTGGAATCGCGGAACCGTTGACCGTCTATGTATAGTTTGTCCACAATCAATGAGGCCCATTTTCTTTGTTGCAGGTAATTTTTCATTCGAGGATACAAGTGTTTGCATCGCTCGTTGATTTCGCGTGGAAACTGGTCATTCATCCCAAACTGTGTACCCTTCAGCTCCCGTCCTTTTGACTTTACAAAGACTTTCTGCTGGGAATGTTTCAATTTGGCGATGATTGGACGGGCATGATTCCCTGCTCGCGGTCCTCCTAGCCTGAAGGTGATATTAGAGAGATTACCCTTTGGGATTTTCACCGCCGTCAACGTGGTTTTTTAATTGAGCCTCTGGATTATCAGATGTCCTCTCGGAAATTCTGTAAAAAAATTAGGTTATCCTGCTGCTTCTTGACTTTAAGTCGAGTATTGCTTCTTTGATTTTTTTGGTATTCTTTCTTGAGAATGTCTACCTCCGTTGCCATCCCTTTCATGGCTGACTGAAGCTCAGCATTGTCTTCTTTTAACTCTTTGACTTGGTGCGTAAACTCCAAGCAAAGTTCAACGAACTAATCACTCTTCAGTCCACCAGTACATTCAGTTCACTTATGTCCGTCCCCTGAACGAATAACTCTTCAGTTCTTCAGTACACTAGTTCACTAAGTCCCTCCCCTGAACGAATCACTCTTCAGTTCTCCAGTAAATTCAGTTCACTTAAGTCCCACCTCCGCCTGCACAGCGGTGCCTGATACTGGCTGCTCATTGATCATTCGCTGAAATGAGCGACAACGCTGGCGAATCGCTAATCACATGGCAGAACGTTTAATGCTCAATGGTCATTCGCTGAAGATTCAGAAGTGAGTGACAGAACACTTCAGAAGTTCCGTTTCCGCTCCCAGCCGATGAGCTCTCCTCACGGCCGCGGGCGGCAGCCAAGCTAAAAAAACGAATCATTTTATAAACTGATTCAGTTCAATTCGTTCACTAAAAAGATTAGATCTTCTGCACGAAAAGTTTGCAAAAGAAACAACACTACTTTTGTGGCCTCGATGTGAGAGAAAAGACCACACTCAAGTCAAAACATGTCGGGGATAAAAAGGTTGTCATGATAGTTTGAATGCAGCGAGCGAATGCTTAAAAGCACGGAAGATGAAAGGAAACACGCAGGCTAATGGTAGCTGGTCCTGCTGTGATATCGTGATGGATGAAGTGATATCGCTATAATGTTCGTGACTGACTGAGGTGTTTTGATTAACAACTTAGCTTAAAACTTTGCTTCAAATGAGCGTACGCAATGCTATGCTAGCACTGCGTATGTAGCGAGCTAGCCTTAAAAAGCGGGATAGAGAAACACCAACTAATTCCGACGCCATTTATCTGATTTGGATGGAAACACCCTCAAATTAAAGCTGAAAGTCAAGCACATTTTGTTCGTTTCATTTCAAATCCATTGTGGTGGTGTTGGAGCCGAAAAGATGACGATCGTGTTCATGTTTTAACATTTTAGGACCTAACTGAAAGCAGATATCAATGCTGTTAGTAACATCAAAATGAGGTTTATAGAGTGAACTTTATGCATAAGAGCTCATTCATTTATAATTGTCAACAGTCAACCTTTGTTGAGCCAAGGCACCCATTTTACATAAGAAAAATCTCACAGTTAACCACCAAACAAAAACATAAAATGTATGATTACTAAAATCTTGTCTAATTTAGTCACAAATATACTTTACTCAGTGTGAAATCTGAGCTCGTTTAGTTGATATTAGCTGATATTTGCGGAAAGCCAACTTATTCTGTTGTATAAATAGCAACAGGTGGATACGCAGCTTTATTGCACTTTTTTCCATCCTGTGGAAGAGCATTTAATTTTTCTGCCTGTCACTAAATGCTGTTGGCATAGCTAGACAACAAAGATATATTTCTGATTAATAAAAATTATACAAATAGTAAAACTAAATATACGATAATTAACTTTTCTTCAGAGACGACATATACCGAATCGAACTGAAAGCCAAGATATGAACCGAACCGTGGAGTCATTTACTGTTTTAATAGACTTAAACAGATAGAGTCCATCCGTTTACATTGTAGTGCATTTGAGACTAGTCTTAAGCCTTACAAACTATAGTTTCAACCACCAGGAGAAATGTTGCTGTTATTTTGTCAATCGCCATCCATCCATCCATACATTTTCATTACCGCTTATCCTCACTAGGGTCGCGGGCTGCTGGAGCCTTTCCCAGCTATCTTCGGGCGGGGTACACCCTGAACCGGTCGCCAACCAATCGCAGGGCACATAGAAACAAACAACCAGTCGCACTGACATTCACACCTACGGGCAATTTAGAGTCTTCAATCAACCTACCATACATGTTTTTGGGATGTGGGAGGAAACTGGAGTGCCCGGAGAAAACCCACCCAGGCACGGGGAGAACATGCAAACGCCACACAGGCGGGGCCTGATTTGAAGCCCGTGCCGGCCGTCAATCGCCATATAATTAGAAAATTAAAATAAAACTTGAGGTCCTAAAGTGCTGAAGTTAACATTCAAAATGGTAACAAAAGTTGTCTAAGCAGTATACAAGTATTGAAGACTGAAATTGTTGTTTTTCTTCTGTTTCAGATATACATAAAAATAAATTACATTGTTTTAAGCTAGCACATCACAAACAACATTGTTCATCAAAAACTACATTTGTCAGCCTGTCTGTGTCAGACTGATTCCCGCGAGTAAAACAAAACAAAAAAACTACAGCAGGTAGCCCGTTTCCTCCAGTTAAAAAACAAAACAAAAACAAAACAGAATTATAGCCAATGATGTTTTTATTATTATTTTTTTTTACTGGGAGAAGCCATTTTCCACCAGTGGAATTTTTTAAAATGCCAATGATCTTCCATGTGTAGTGCCAAAGCCACAAGTTGGAAGGAGGCAAGACAGCTGTGCAGATCTTTATGGAATGAATGTGATGATAGAAAACCACTTTAGACATGGATTCACAAACTGTGAAATATTAGTTGGTTTGGAGGAATCTTATAATATCCAAGTCAGCCTCCGGACACTGGGGAGAAAGCTACAATTGTAGAACCAATTATGGAGGTGATGAAACAAGACGGATGAAGTTCAAGTGGCAGGCTTCCTAGACCATCAGTTGCAAACGTCTGGCAAGCAACACAGCTACAGATGGATGCACCAAAAATGTTGGATGACCGGGATTATTACAGACAGAAAAACTGGGCGTCAACTGATGCAATTGATGGATGGGAATGGGGTCTGTTTTTTTTCTGTCACTATGGGGTGGTATGGGGTGTGTAAATTTTTTTTGGGTGAAAATTTCTTAATAAGGTTAAAATCTGAAGTGATGACTTGGGTTCTTGTAAATAAAGGATATCATCTGCGTATAGATTGATTTTGTGTTCTTACACAAGAGAGCAGATGCATTTAATACTCGTGTTCTGGCGTATCGCTATTCCCAGTTGTTCGATAAATAGTGCGAATATCATTGGTGAGAGTGGGTATCCTTGTCAAGTTCCTCTTTGTAAAGTGAAACTTTCTGATTTGACCCATCTTTCCTTATTAAACATTCATTATTTTCTGTACCGCTTATCATCACGAGGGTCGTGAGCGTGCTGGAGCCTATCCCAGCTATCTTTGGGCAAAAGGCGGGGTAACACCCTGAACTGGTCGCCAGCCAATCGCAGGGCAAATATAAACAAACAACCATTCGCACTCACATTCACATCTATGGACAATTTAGAGTCCTCAATTAACCTACCATGCATGTTTTTGGGATGTGGGTGGAAACCGGAGTACCCGGAAGAAAATCACGCAAGCACGGGAAGAAACAAGCAAACTCCATACAGGAGAGGAGGATTATAACCCGGGTACTCAGAACTGTGAGGCAGATGTACTAACTAGTCGTCCACCGTGTCGCCTTTTTAAGCCGAGATCATTGTTTTTTAGATCAGAGACATATCATAACTGATGGTTCTTGTTCATAGGGCGCCCTGGGCAAACCACACAGGGTCTCCGACCAGAAATGCAGGTCTGGAGCATCATCATGTCTTTCATTAAAATTATTTACTATCCATTTTTACCGGTCATATTAAATACAGACTGTCCAAAGAAGGTGCTTATTATTGATACAATGCTTATTATTAATGTCAACACAGTACTAAGTACAAAGTACTTTTAACTTACAGTACTAATTTAATTTTGGTTAACCCATGGCATCCATGGGGCCCGGCCGTGCAAAGCCCGAAGAGGCAACGTGGGTCCCCCTTTCCATGAGCTCACCACCTGTGGCAGGGGCCAAGGGATTTTAGTGCGCAAAGAGCTGGGCGCCGGTCCAATCCCCAGCTCCAGATACTGGCTCTCGGAACGTGGAATGTCACCTCTCTGGCAGGGAAGGAGCCTGAGCTGGTGTGTGAGGTTCAGAAATTCCGACTAGATACAGTCGCACTCACCTTAATACACAGCTTGGGCTTTGGTAACAGTCCTCTTGAGAGGGGTTGGACTCTATTTCACGCTAGTTGCCCATCATGAGAGGCGCCTAGTGTGTGGGCATACTTATTGCTCCACGGCGGAGAGGGTAGCCTCCTTCTGCCTCCGGGTGGGGGCACGGGTTCTGACTGTTGTTGCACCAAACAGCTGCTCAGAGTACTTACCCTTTTTGGAGACATCGGAACGGGTGCTGGTGAGCGCTCCCGCTGAGGACTCCCTTGTTCTTCTGGGGGACTTCAATGCTCACGTGGGCAACGACAGTGAGACCTGGAATCACGTGATTGGGAAGAAAGGTCCCCTTGTTTAAAACCCGAGCGGGGTTCTGTTATTAGACTTCTGTGCTTGTCACGGATTGTCCATCACAAACACCATGTTCAGACATTAGGGTGTCCATATGTGCACTTGGCACCAGGATACCCTAGGTCGCAGTTCGATGATCGACTTTGTGGTCGTGTCATCGGAATTGCGGCTGCATGTCATGGACACTCAGGTGACGAGAGGGGCAGAGCTGTCAACTGATCACCACCTGGTGGTGAGTTGACTCCGATGGTGGGGGAATATGCTGGTCCAACCTGGCAGGTCCAAATGTATTGTGAGGGTCTGCTGTCAGAAGCTGCTGTCAGAAGGAGTTTCAACTCCCACCTCTGGCAGAACTTTGCCCACGTTCCGGGGGAGGGGGGGACATTGACCATGTTCCACACCTCCATTGTTGAGGCAACCGACCGGAGCTGCAGCCGTAAGGTGGTCGGTGCCAGTCGTGGTGGCAATCCCTGGAAGCCGATGGGTACCGGCAGGCCAAGCGGAATACGGCTTTGGTGGTCATGGTGGCAAAAAGGTCAGGTGTGGGAGAGTGTGTTTGTGTAGATAGACAGACAGACACACACACACACACACACACGGACAAAATAAATTTTTATTAAATTAATGGATAAAAAACCCAACAGTGGTCACAGAAATAAATGGAACCTGACAAAAGTAATAATGAATAGAAATGTAATGAAAATTAACCTATGAAAAACAGACATTGCTTTTGAATTGTGGTTCAATGGAATTATTTTTAAAAAGAAACTATTGAAACAGGCCTGGACTACATTTGTGGAACCCCTAGAAAAAAAATTATCATAGGTCAAACAAGGCGTGTCCTCTATCATCACAGGTGTCTTCAAACTTGTAATCAGTTAGTCGGCCTATTTAAAGGTTGACAAGTAATCACTGTGTTGTTTGGTGACATGGTGTTGTTTACCACACAAAACATGGACCAGAGGAAGTGAAAGACAAGCGTTGTTTCAGGAGATTAGAAAGAACATTACAGACAATCACATTAAAGGTAGAGGCTATAAGACCATCTTCAAGCAGCTTGATGTTTCTGTCACTACAGTTGCAAAAATTATTCAGAAATGTAAGATCCACGGGACTGTTGCCAACCTTCCTGGACATGGTTGCAGGATGAAAATTGATGACAAATTTAAAAGACTGATAATATGAATAGTAACAAAAAAGCCTCGAACAAGCTCCAAAGAAATTAAAGGTGAGGGTACATCAGTGCCAGATCGCACCATCCGTCACTGAAGTGGACTTCATGGGAGATGATCAAGAAGGACACTACTGTTGAAAATAAAACATGAAAAAGCCAGATTGGAATTTGCCAAACTGCATGTTGACAAGCCAAAAAGCTTCTTGGAGAATATCACATGGACAGACAAGACAAAATTTGAACTTTTTGGCAAGGCACAGCTGCTCTATGTTCACAGATGCAAAAATGAAGCATACCAAGAAAACAACCCTGTCCAACTACTATGTTCATCTTTGTAGGGTGCAATACAATCTCAAGACTATCAAGACTATCAAGGTATTCTCGAGAGAAATGTGCTGCCCAGTGTCAGTAAACTTGTTCTTACTTGCAGGTCATGGGTTTTGCAACAGGATAATGACCCAAAAACACACAACTAAAAACACCCAAGAATGGCTAAGAGCAAAAAAATTGAACTTATTCTGAAGTGGTTCTATGAGCCCTATCTAAATCATATTGAAACAAAGCATGCCGTCTGGAGAAACCCTTCAAACCTGATACCTGCTGAGAGGTGCAGAAGTCTCATTGAGTTGCCTCAAATGATTGTGCAACAAAATATTAAGGATACGATCATTTTTACCCAGGCCTGTTTCATGAATGTTTTTTCTTAAAAATGTTTTGAACCAAAATTAAATTTTCATTGGTTAATTTTCATTAAATTTTTATTGATTGTTACTTGTCAGATTGAAGTTATTTTTGAGACCACTGAGTTTTTCTTTCATTGACAAATGGGTACCAACAATTTTGTCCGCACGTGTATATTTAAACTTAATTGCTAAGTATTATGCTTTGTAAATAAAGATTAATAACAGGTATGTGTACTAGAAATACAAACATTGATTGCAGTCAGTTATTGTCTTCATTGCCGCTATCTTCAGGATCCTGTCGACCCACTTGCAACATCGGTGAAGGATTCCTCGTAGAATATTCTGACCTGAAAACGGACGGCAATCTCATCCATATAATGAGGGGAATTTCAGGAGCCGCTTCTTTTGGCTTGACTCCCTAAAATGAGCTGGCTCTTTCGGCTCCGAAGTGGCAACTCAGTTTTTTTGTTGCTTCAATCTATTACTGAATTACTTGTACAATTAATTACTAATTTGAAAAATACATATTGAATATACATTATATTGATTTATTAATTCACATACTCAGTGCTACAAAAAACAAACTAAGAAAACAAAACACAAATGATACATTTTTTTAATACTTTTGTGTATTATTGAAGTATTGTAGGAGCAGCAACATTAGCAATAGACACACTTGCATGTTCATTAACAGCAGTTTTCCTTGCTTGTCTTTTCTGCGCCAACTCAAATGGGTGAACAGTACGCATATAGCCAACACACCTACACGTCTAATTGTTACGCTTCTATAATTGTTAATAAGCCAGTGTTTAGAAGCTCTAATATAAGTTGTGAAATGTACTGTTTTACAAAAACACTGAAAGAAATGTGTTATTGAGTAAAATTTAATTGTAGTTAAATGATAGTTAATTACTTGCATTCCTGAAATAAGGGGGGGGGGGGAGTTATGCATGAATAATTCCTTACTTCTCAGAAAAGATGACTGAAACGTGGGAATAAAAAGGTACATTCCAATTCGAACTGGTAAAACATCACAAGCTCACTGAAGCTCAGAGACAAAAGGTCTGCATGAAAGCATTTCATGATAATGGCTGGTCTATTCACATTTTCATAATAGGTGGTCTAATGTGTGTTTGTTTAGCACTGTTTTATGGCGTAAAATACAAGCTAAAAAGTCAATTAAAGTAATTACGTATGGCATACAATGTATTCTCAGAATAAATGTCCTGACTGCATCCATCCCTCCATCCATTTTCTTTATCGCTTATCCTCATTAGGGTCGTGGGCTGCTGGAGCCTATCCTAGCTATCTTCAGGCGGGATGCGGGGTACACCCTGAACCGGTCGCCAGTCAATCGCAGGGTACATAGAAATAAACAAGCATTCGCACTCACATTCACACCTACGGGTAATTTTAGAGTCTTCAATCAACCAACCATGCATGTTTTTGGGATGTGGGAGGAAACCGGAGAGTCCGGAGAAAACCCACCCAGGCACGGGGAGAACATGCAAACTCCACACAGGCGGGGCCGGGATTTGAACCCTGGTCCCCAGAACTGGGAGGCAGGAGGCAGATGTGCTAACCAGTCAACCACCGTGCCAGCTGACTGCATACAATGAATAAAAAAATTAGGCATTTTGACCCTTTAAAGTTCCTAACAACACACAGCCATTTTTAATACAAGGGATGCTATTCTCATCCTTTTAATGTTAACTGGAAGATTGATGTGAAAATTGAACTGCGCACAAGCTTAAGAGTTGAAAAAGAATGTCATCTTTGGTAGTCTTCTGTATTACTGGTCCTTAACGCTGAGCACAGGGTCCACAAGTTTATTGTGGACATGCATCAAACCTATAATAGCAATCACAATTGCGAAAATCAGTTGAACAGACAGTAAAAATAATGCTTCAAAATGAGTTCAGAAGTAGAAAACAAATGTGTAAGATTGGAGAAAGTCATAGGTGAGGTTTGAGCGATAGCCACATTGCTGCATTTGTACCTTTAAAGTATTTCACAGTTTTGACTCGTAGCTCTAGCGTGGCGTCCTCATCACATACAAAGATGGTGTGCGGATGCTGCTGGAACGCTGATACTGTCCACATGTGGTTCACTCCTTCTTCGATAGCTTTATACAGAGCAAAGGCTTTGTGTGCGCCAGTGATCAGAATCATTACCTAGGAAGAGGCAAATCATCTTTATTAATTCATCCCACATACAGTGGTTACGGAAAGTATTCAGACCCCCTTAAATTTTTCTCTATTATATTGCAGCCATTTGCTAAAATCATTTAAGTTCATTTATTCCCTCACTAATGTACACACAGCACTCTATATTGACAGAAAAAAACATGGTGGACAGCCATTTTCAGGTCTCTCCAGAGATGCTCAATTGGGTTTAAGTCAGGGCTCTGCTTAAGGTGCTGTGTGTACATTAAGGAGGAAAACAGAACTTAAATTATTTTAGCAAATGGCTGCAATATAACAAATAGTGGCGGCACGGTGGCCTACTGGTTAGAGCGTCAGCCTACTGGTTAGAGCGTCAGCCTCACAGTTCTGAGGACCCGGGTTCAATCCCCGGCCCTCCCTGTGTGGAGTTTGCATGTTCTCCCCGTGCCTGTGTGGGTTTTCTCCGGGCACTCCGGTTTCCTCCCACATCCCAAAAACATGCATTCATTGGAGACTCTAAATTGCCCGTAGGCACGACTGTGAGTGCGAATGGTTGTCTGTTTGTATGTGCCCTGCGATTGGCTGGCAACCAGTTCAGGGTGTACCCCGCCTCCTGCCCGATGACAGCTGGGATAGGCTCCAGCACGCCCGCGACCCTGGTGAGGAGAAGCGGCTCAGAAAATGAATGGATGGATAACAAATAGTGAAAACATTAAGGGGGTCTGTATACTTTCCGTACCCACTGTAGCACATTTCATCCACAAGGTAACTCAATGTGCTTTACATGATTAAAAGCATTTAAAAACAAAGAAAAAAATCAGCTTATAAACATTTAAAACAAAACCAAAAAAAAAAATTTAAACTGCATACAGTGCAAGAAATATCATTTAAAAGTGGACTTAAAAACATGCACACTTGGGGCTGACGTCACTTCTGTTGGCAACTTATTCCATTTGTGTGCACCATAATGGCTAAATGCTGCTTCACCATGTTTGCTTTGGACTCTGTGCTCCACTATTTGACCTAGTCTGTCGATCTCAGAGCCCTACTGGGTTTATATTCCATTAGCATTTCATTCATGTATTCAGGACCTAAACCGTTTAGTGTTTTTTAGACCAGTAGCAGAAGTTTAAAATCTATTCTAAAGCTGACTGGAAGCCAGTGTAAAGACTTTAGAATTGGAGTAATATGCTCTGACCTGTCACTGATGGTGTAGTGGTACACTCGCCTGACTTTGGTGCAGGCAGCGTGGGTTCGGTTCCCACTCAGTGACGGTGTGAATGTGAGTGTGAATGGTTGTCCGTGTCTATATGTGCCCTGCGACTGACTGGCGACCAGTTCAGGGTGTAGTCCACCTTTCGCCCGAAGTCAGCTGGGATAGGCTCCAGCGTCCCGTGACCCTAACCAGGATAAGCGGTGTTGAAAATGGATGGATGGATGCTCTGAACTCTTTGTTCTGGTCAGAACCCGAGCTGCAGCATTTTCAATGAGCTGCAGCTGTTTAATGCTCTTTTTAGGGAGTCCAGTCAGAAGACCCTTACAATAGTCAAGTCTACTTGAGATAAAAGCATGGATGAGCTTCTCCTGGTCTGCTTGACAAATGCAAGCCTTTACTCTTGTGTTCTTCAGATGGTAGAAGGCAGTTTTAGTAATTGATTTGATATGACTTTTTAAAGTCAGGTCGGAATCTATCAGAAAACCAAGGTTTCGGACTTGGTCTTTGGTTTTTAAAGTGAGTGACTCCACGTATTTATGAACAGCAATCCTCTTTTCTTTATTGCCCAAAACAATTATCTCAGTTTTGTTGTTTTAAATTAAGAGAAGTTTGGCTCATCCAGTTATCTTTTTTAGACAGTGACACAACACCTCAATTGAACTGTAGTCATCTGGAGACACTGCTAGATATAACTGTGTGTCATCTGCATAGCTGTGATAGTCAAAATTAAAGTTCTGAAGAATTTGACCGAAGGGTAGCATATACAGGCTGAACAGGAGGGGTCCAAGAACAGACCCTTGAGGGATCCCATAGGTCATTGCCATTTGATGAGATTGAACACTTTCAATGGTTACAAAATAACTCCTTTCCTCCAGGACAAAAGCCCTGTGTTTGTTTTAATTCCTCATTTTAAAAAAGACAATTTAAGCAACTGGTTTTTCCTCAGGCGGCACGGTGGACGACTGGTTAGAGCGTCAGCCTCACAGTTCTGAGGACCCGGGTTCAATCCCCGGCCCCGCCTGTGTGGAGTTTGCATGTTCTCCCCGGGCCTGTGTGGGTTTTCTCCGACACTCCGGTTTCCCCCCACATCCCAACAACATGCATTAATTGGAGACTCTCAATTGCCCGTAGGTGTGAATGTGAGTGCGAATGGTGATTGGCTGGCAACCAGTTCAGGGTGTACCCCGCCTCCTGCCCGATGACAGCTGGGATAGGCTCCAGCACGCCCGCAGCCCTAGTGAGGAGAAGCGGCTCAGAAAATGGATGGATGGATGGTTTTTCCTCATGTTTTGGAGATTGTAGGGTGAAAGCTACAGCAGGCTACGAGTGTGGACTGAATGGGTTGCAACATGGGGGAAATGAAATGCCAGTATTTTGAGGTTAATAACCTGTCAGCAACATAATAAGGGAAAAAAACCGAACTTGTTCATTTCTGGAACAGTGAACTTGGTTTAAAATTTTGAATTATGAACTGAGTTAGTTAATTTTTGGAGCGGTGAAATTAATTTCTTTTGAACTAGTTTGCATCGAAAAATAATTTTCTCAACACTGACGTTACTTACATCAGAGCTGCCAACGCAAATTTTTTTTATTCCAGAACAATGTCCAAATTTGTCTGAATTTCCATTTTTTTTTTTATTTTGTCAAGAGCATTTAATAAATTATGGCATCAATATTTGTCATTTTAATGTTTTTATTCCATCAACCTTTTAATGGTGGATACAGCTGCGGCCTGAATCAAAGTGAGTGATATGATAAGAACGACATAAGCCTTCGACGTTCTGTCAACAAAATATATGTCTATGGATTAAAAAATCTGTTTTCAACCCTGGTAAAAAATAAAAATTAAAAAAATTAAAAATAATTTTAAAAAAGGCTGTTAAAGCAGATGAATCAGAACTCAAATGTCAAAATTAAAACAGCGCTCTTGTTTGCAAATAAACATTGCTGATAGAGTGAATTGGATAGTTTATGTATGGACAATCGTTTTGGTTTCTATTTTGTGCAATGTACTTCTACATGTAAGAAGAAGAAATGTAATTAAGTTTTCTCTTGCATGCTATTTATATTACATATATATCAGAATCAGTACTTCGGTTTCCTCGCACATCCCAAAAGCATGCATGTTAGGTTGATTGAAGAGACTAAATTGCCTGTAGGTGTGAATGTGAGTGCAAATGGTTGTTTGTTTATATGTGCCCCTCGATTGGTTAGCGACCAGTTCAGGGAGTACCCCACCTCCTGCCCGAAGATTTTTTTTTACTGCGTGCAGTGCTTAGATTCTGCCACTCTGCTCCCTCCCGTCAGTGCCGGGCCGTCCTCCTCCTAGTGTGTCCACACACGCGCACACAACACGTCCTCTCCATCGCTCGTTGAAGTTTTAGAGAGTGCATTTCAATGTTTTACTGTTGTGTAATTTGCATTTTTGCGCACTAAACATATGCAACTGTTAACACCCATGTCCACCATTATCGACAGTGCATCCAGAAAGTATTCACAGCGCTTCACTTTTTTTTTTTTTTTTTACATTTTGTTTTATGTTACAGCCTCATTCCAAAATGGAATAAACTCCTTTTTCCCTCTCAAAATTCTACACACTACACCCCATAATGACTGTATTTTTTGGGAGGAGATTTTTGCATATTTATTAAAAATAAAAAAACAAACAAAAAAATCACATGTACATAAGTATTCACAGCCTTTGCCACTAAGCTCATGTTTCCACTGATCATCCTTCAGAGGTTCCTACAGCTAAATTGGGGTGCACCTGTGGTAAATTCAGTGAATTGGACATGATTTGGAAAGGCACATGCCTGTCTATATAAGGTCCCACTGGTGACAGTGCATGTCAGAGGACAAACCAAGCATGAAGTCAAAGGAATTGTCTCTAGACCTCCGAGACAGGATTGTATCGAGGCACAAATCTGGGGTAGGGTACAGAAAAAATTCTGCTGCTTTGAAAGTTCCAATAAGCACAGTGGCCTCCATCATCCATAAATGAAAGACGTTCTGAACCACCGGGACTCTTCCTAGAGCTGGCAGCCCGTCTAAACTGAGCAATGAGGGGAGAAGGGCCTTCGTCAGGGAGGTGACCAAGAACCCGATGGTCACTCTGTCAGAGCACCAGCCATGCTTTGTAGAGAGAGGAGAAACTTCCAGAAGGACAACCATCTCTCCAATCAGGCCTGTATGGTAGAGTGGCCAGACAGAAGCTTAGTAAAAGGCACATGGACTTTGCCAAAAAGCACCTGAAGGAGACTCAGACCTTGATAAAGAAAATTCTCTCGTCTGATGAGACAAAGATTAAACTCTTTGGCGTGAATGCCAGGCATCATCTTTGTAGAAAACCAGACACCGCTCATCAGCTGACCAATACCATTCCTACAGTGAAGCATGGTGGTGGCAGCATCATGCTGGTGGGATGTTTTTCAGCGGTAGGAACTGGGAGACTAGTCAGGATTGAGGGAAAGATTAATTCAGCAATGTACAAAGACATCCTGGATGAAAACTTGCTCCAGAGTGCTCAGGACCTCAGACTGGAGCAAAGGTTTACCTTCCAACAGGACAACAGCCCTAAGCAGACAACACAACAAAGGAGTGGCTTCAGGACAACTCTGTGAATGCCGTTGAGTGGCCCAGCCAGAGCTCAGACTTGAATCCGATCAAACATCTCTCGAGAGATGTGAAAATGGCTGTGCACCGACGCGCCCCAGCCAACCCGATGGAGCATAAGAGGTGCTGCAAAGAGGAATGGGCGGAACTGCCCAAAGATAGGCGTGCCAAGTTTGGGGAATGATATTCAAAAAGAGTTGAGGCTGTAATTACTGCCAAAGGTGCATCAACAAAGTATTACGCAAAGGATGTGAATACTTTTGTACATGTGATGTCTTAGTTTTTTATTTTATTTTGCGAAAATTTCAAAAACACTTTTTTCATGTCATTATGAGGTGTTGTGTGTAGAATTTCTAAGAAAAAAAATGAATTTATTCCATTTTGGGATGATGCTGTAACATAAAATCTACAAAAAGTGAAACCCTGTGAATACTTTCCACATGCACAGGAATATAAGACTTCAAGACAGCGTTTTAAAGTTGTGTAAGTTGAATCTTTGTGGAAAAAAGTACATGCTATTGCAAGCTACAGGGCACAAATGACTGCAGTCTGCAGGAGTTGCCTTTTAACGTCAGCTGTATTTTTAAAAACAAAATATTTCTACCCCTCCTTGAGCCGTCACCTTATTATGGTGGAGGGGTTTGTGTGTGCCAATGATCCTAGGAGCTAAGTGCTTTATGCCAATGGCAGGGTCACCCATGGAAAACAGGTCCTAGGTGAGGGACCAGACAAAGTACAGATCAAAGATCCCTTATGATGATGAAAAATATTGGATCTTGTTTTCCCTCACTCAGATGTAGGTTACTGGGGCCCCCCTCTGGAGCCAGGCCTGGAGGTGGGGCTCGAAGGTGAGCGCCTGGTGGCTGGGCCTGGACCCATGGGGCCTGGCCGGGCACAGCCCGAAAGGGTAACGTGGGTATCCACTTCCCAGGGACCTTGGCAATCCGATCCCCGGCTACAGAAGCTGGCTCTACGGATGTGGAATATCACCTCTCCGGCGGGGAAGGAGCCCGAGCTGGTGTGCGAGGTCGAGAAGTTCCGACTAGATATAGTCAAGCTTGCCTTCACACATGGCTTGGGCTCTGGTACCAGTCCTTTCGAGAGGGGTTGGACCCTATTCTTCTCTGGAGTTGCCCACGGTACGAAACGGCAAGCAGGTGTGGGCATACTTTTTGCTCCCCTGGCTCAGCGCCTGTACATTGGGGTTCACCCTGGTGGACAAGAGGGTAGCCTCCCTCTGCCTTCGGGTGGGGGTGGGGGTGGGGGGGGGTGGATCCTGACTGTTGTCTGTGCGTATGCACCAAACAGAAGTTCCGAGTACCCACCCTTTTTGGAGTACTTGGAGGAGGTGCTGGTGAGCGTTCCCGCTGGGGAATCCATCGTTCTGTGAGGCCATGGAGAAATACTTCCTGACAGCTTCGAGGAAATTCTGGTGTACCATCTGGTGTCTCAGGAGGGGGAAGCAATGCATCATCAACAATGTGTATAGTGGGGATAGGGCGCTGCTGACTTCAACTCGAGACGTTGTGAGTAGGTGGGGAGGATACTTCGAAGACCACCTCAATTCCACCGACACGCCTTCCCATGAGGAAGCACAGTCTGGGGTGTATGCGGTGGGCTCTCCTATCTCTGGGGTTGAGCTCACCGAGGTGGTTAAAAAGTTCCTCGGTGGCAAGGTCCCAGGGTTGGATGAGATAAGCCCGGAGTTCCTAAAGGCTCTAGATATTGTGGGGATGTCCTGGTTGACATGCCCCTGCAACACTGCGTGGACATCGGGGACAGTGCCTCTGGATTGGCAGACTGGGGTGGTGGTCCCCCTTTTTAAGAAGGGGGACCGGAGGGTGCGTTCCAACTACAGGGGAATCACACTCCTCAGCCATCCTGGTAAGGTCTATTTTGTGTTTTGTGGACTTGGAGAAGGCGTTCGACCGTGTCCATCAGGGAGTCCTGTGGGGGGTGTTTTGAGAGTATGGGGTACCGAACCCACTGATACGGGCTGTTGGGTCCTTGAACGAATGGTGTCAGAGTTCAGATTAATTTTAAGTCTGTTTCATTTCCAGTGATGGTTCAACTCCGCCAAGGCTGCCCTTTGTCACCGATTCTGTTCATAACTTTTATGGACGGTTTAAAAGAGTTAAATGTTTAGTCTTTTAAACCGTGCCAACAAATGTATTTACTTGTAATTTGATTTATTGCAGGTGACACGGTGGACGACTGGTGGACCTGGGTTCAAATCTGGCCTCCCCTGTGTGGAGTTTGCATGTTCTCCCCGTGCATGCATGGGTTTTCTTCCCCCAGATCCCCAAGACATGCATGGTGAACTCATTGAAAATGCAAAATTGTCCGTAGGTGTGGATGTGAGTGTGACGCGAATGCTTGTTTGCAAGTTCGCCCAAAGTCAGCTGGAATAGGCTCCAGCACACTTTTTCCCCTCGTGAGACTAAGCGATAGCAAAAATAGAGACATGGATGGATCGGCTATGCAAATTGAAACATTGAGGTCTGGACCTTTGCCCTGACCCCTCAGAATTTTGATTCAGTGAAGACTTTAAATTGCCCATAGGTGTGAATGTGACTCCAAATGGTTGTTTGTTAACAGTGGGAATGGAAAGTATTCAGACACCCTTAAATTTTTCACTCTTTGTTATATTGTAGCTGTAGCGGACATGCCACGCAAAAGATGCCACCCAGCACCCCAACCTCGCACTCCCGCCGCTCCTCCCCGAGGTAGACGAGAGAGACTGGCAAGACGTAATGTTACACGCAGACTCTAATCGAATCAACGCTATAAACCATCAAAAACAAGACACACACATTTGCTTTGACATCCCGACGCTAAGTGAATCACGGCTGCCTGGCACGTCAAAGCAGAGACCCAAGGATGCAGAGTTAGCCCCCGGACACCAAGTTAATTAACTCCCCGCCAGTCGAAGGAGCGCACCAACAAAGGTGTCTCCACTCTGTTGAGTACCACCACTTGGGAGTTGGAACAGGCAACATCGACACCCACGGGCGACGGAACGACACTACAGACATGGGTTCATAAGACAGTCTGTGACTCGACTGGGAGTTAATATTTTAAGAACTTTACGTGAACGCCACTAGTAACTGTATTCCTGCAAACTTGAATGTCTAACGTCGAATATGTTGTTAACTGAACCAGATGAAATGTTTCACCCCACACCACAAATGTCACATGGAAAATAGTAATTTTCTCCACACCACACAACATTTGAAACATTCATCACAGGTATGAAAGAGGATGAGCATGGAACAATGCAGGGTGAGGAAATGGTCCCGTTATCTTAAATCCAATAATTAATATTTTTTTCCACTGGTTTTAAGACGCAAAATAATCCTAAAATGGAAAATGACGCCAAAAGGCAGTCCAGCCCCTCTGTGTTCGCGAAGGTGGTAGAAAAGGAGGGGATGTGGTGGAAAAAACCCCTTCTTGTCCCGCGCCGGCCATAAAAGGGGCCAGAGCTGGGACCAGTGGAGAAGCTTTTGGGAGTTTTGGTGGAAAGGTTTTCCTTTGGTCTCACCCCAACCAACTCGCCGATGACCAGGCCAGGCAGGACACCTACTTCACCCGAGGTGGCAAGAACGCAACGGATGCTCCCCGGCTGCAGAGCCTCCTGCAAGCGCTCCGAGCCACCCTGCTTGGGGGCCGAGCTCAGTCCAAGGGAACGGACGTTTGGCAAACAGAGACACCCGTGAGACGTCCTGCCTGGGAGCTCGTTGGCCTCCTGCGTTTCCTCTTTTCCTTCCTTCCTTCTGTCGAATCCACCCGTTCCCGGTGTGGACCGGGGCGGCCGAACACTCGGGAGCCAGACTCGCCTGCTTCAAACGTGTTCCAGACACGCAAGTCCAACATTGCGGCCTACTACAAGTACAGATTAGTGCATATTTGGGTTTAAATTCTGCATTCACTACACGCCCATTCTGCTAATCTCACGTCACAAATCCCTTCCTTCGCCAACCCCCTTTTATTATAAAAATTTTATATGAAATTCACCACTTGCATCATTGTTTTGTGTGACTGGGTTCGGAACGAAACCTCTGGAAAGTCTAGAACTAAAAGTTTCTAAAGTGTAGCCACCTTCTGATAAGAGACTGATTAAAAAGGTTTGTCACCTCAAGTTAATCTTGTAATGATATGACATGGCGCCCCTCATATATATAAAATATCTTGATTTATAACGCTGTATTTTAACCTGGAAGTGACGCAGGCGCCGCTTCCAACTCATCGTGTCCTTCTAAATTAAGCACAATTCTTATTTCATCCATAATCACTACACAGCCATTTTCTAAAATCATTAAACTTCGTTTTTTCCCCTCATTAATGTACACACACCACCCCATATTGAAAGAAAAAAAATAATTGTTTAAATTTTTGTAGATTTATAAATAAAAAAAACGTGAAATATCACACAGCCATAAATATTCAGACCCTTTGCTGTGACACTCATATTTAACTCGGGTGCTGTCCATTTCTTCTGATCATCCTTGTGATGGTTCTACACCTTCATTTGAGTCCAGCTGTGTTTGATTATACTGATTGGACTTGATTAGTAAAGCCACAAACCTGTCGATATAAGACCTTACAGCTCAGCGTGAATGGCAGAGTAAATGGGAATTATGAGGTCAAATATACTGCCTGAAGAGCTCAGAGACAGAATTGTGCCAAGGCACAGATCTGGCCAAGGTTACAAAGAAATTTCTGCTAAACTTCAGGTTCCTAAGAGCACAGTGGCCTCCATAATCCTTAAATGGAAGACGTTTGGGACGACCAGAACCCTTCCTAGAGCTGGGCGTCCGGCCAAACTGAGCAATCAGGGGAGAGGAGCCTTGGTGAGAGAGGTAAAAAAGAACCCAAAGATCACTGTGGCTGAGCTCCAGCGATGCAGTCGGGAGATGGGAGAAAGTTCTAGACAGTCAACCATCACTGCAGCCCTCCACAAGTCGGGGCTTTATGGCAGAGTGGCCTGACGGAAGCCTCTCCTCAGTGCAAGACACATGACAGCCCGTATGGAATCTGCTAAAAAAACACCTGAATGACTCCAAGATGGTGAGAAATAAGATTCTCTGGTCTGATGAGACCAAGATAGAACATTTTGGCCTTAATTCTTAGCGGTATGTGTGGAGAAAACCAGGCACTACTCATCACCTGTCCAATACAGTCCCAACAGTGAAGCATGGTGGTGGCAGCATTATGCTGTGGGGGTGTTTTTCAGCTGCACGGACAGGACGACTGGTTGTAATCGATGGAAAGATGAATGCGGCCAAGTACAGGAATATCCTGGACGAAAACCTTCTCCAGAGTGCTCAGAAGGTTCACCTTCCAACAAGACAATGACCCTAAGCACACAGCTAAAATAACGAAGGAGTGGCTTCAGAACAACTCCGTGACTGTTCTTCGATGGCCCAGCCAGAGCCCAAACTTAAACCCAATTGAGCATCTCTGGAGAAACCTGAAAATGGCTGCTCACCATCCAACCTGACAGAACTGGAGAGGATCTACAAGGAGCAATGACAGAGGATCCCCAAATCCAGGTGTGAAAAACTTATTGCATCATTCCCAAAAAGACTCATGGCTGTATTAGCTCAAAAGTGTGATTCTACTAAATACTGAGCAAAGAGTTAAAAATTTCAACAATTCCGTTTTTTATTTCCCTGTCAATATGGGTTCTTGTGTGTACATTAATGAGGGGGGGGGGAAACTTAAATGATTTTAGCAAATGGCTGCAATATAACAAAAAGTGAAAGATTTAAGGGTGTCTGAATACTTTCCATACCCACTGTATATGTGCTCTGCGACTGGCTGGCAACCAGTTCAGGGTGTACCCAGCATCTCGCTCAAAGATAGCTGGGATAGGCTCCAGCACGCCCGCGACCCTAGTGAGGATAAGTGGTATGGAAAATGGATGGATGAATGGCTTTATTGCATATTTTGAAAGAAGCTATATTCTTACTTAAAATCTAGTTTAGTCCCTTGTATTAAGTCAAACAACCTGATGCATGTTTTGTTTATTTTTAGTCAACTCTTTTTTTTATGTTTGCTTTATTTTAACTTAACATGGGCCATGTTTATTAATGTACCAAATTATCTATATTGTGTTTAAAAGTAAAATAGATTGTGTTCAATGGAAAAAAAAATTTTTTATCTACCCCTATTTTTCCAAATAACACATTTTATAGCTGTAATTGCACAACTGTGATACGGCAGTATTTTTGCTTTAGCAACATCAATCAATACCGATACCGATAGCTGATACCGTCCCATGCCTAGTGGCTTTCTTCACGAGTGAGGGAAGAATGGAATGACTTTCTTTGTCAATTGGCTCAAAGAGAGACTTCATCAGTACTCTTTCTGTTGTAGAAATTAGGATATATTTGTGATTAATTGTATGACATTGTTTGGTACTGTTACTGCTGTCTCCAATTAAATGACCACTTATATTCACACACAACTGTTATTTCTGTTATCTGCTGGTTCCAAGGGTTGTCTTTGAAAGACAAGAACTGCCGAAACAGCATTGACAAAGTGTGCTCCAAGATAATCGAAGTCAAGCAGAGAGACTTTGTAAAGGGAAATTCACTGATTGGTGATAAATCCTTTAACGAAACTAAAACAAAATTCAAAAAATTAAAGACACACCAAGCTACTGGAAAGGCTGACCCTTGCATCTGCGCTGTTAATGAAAAGAAGATAGAGAAATTAAGGATTAAATATCTTTTTTTTTTTTTTTTTTTTTTTTTAGCTGTGCCTCAATTATTCTGTTGAATTAGGCACTGTATACGTAAATCTTTTTTTTTTTTTTTTTTTTTTTTTTTTAGCAACTGAGTCCCCCTTCTAATACTAAAATAAAACCTGTTGAGTATTGTACAAAAGCAAATTTGTGAACACAATTTCAGTAAATTCCATCTGACCTCCTTGGCATCCATGACAGTGCCTACTCCAACAGTCAGAGCCATGGTAGGAACCTTGGAGAGGTCGTTTCCAAAGAACCGAGCATTTGCCACAATGGTGTCCTTGGCTAGCGTCTTTACTCTGGTTCTAGAGACAAGACTGGATCCGGGCTCATTAAATGCTATGTGGCCATCAGGTCCAATACCTGCAAAATGTGAAGAACGAGGAGAAATACTGAGCTAGAGAGGGTTCATGTTTCAACAGAGACACCAAAAATAAAAATAAAGAAATGAAAAACAATGTCTGACCTCCAACAAACAAGTGGATTCCTCCAGCCTCTGCAATCTTTTGCTCGTAGGCCTGACACTCTGCTTCCAAGTCCTCTGCGTTTCCATCCAGGATATGAGCATTGGCGGGATCAATGTCAATGAACTTGAAAAAGTTGTTCCACATGTAGGAGTGGTAGCTCTCGGGGTGGGCACGAGGTAGACCTAAACAGCAAAACAGCAAGAGGTACAGTAGAAAAAAAGTGCCAAACCTTTTTGGTTTTTACAGCAGCGTAGTGCTGGGCGATACGGCGATATACAGTGGGTACGGAAAGTATTCAGACCCCCTTCAATTTTTCACTGTTATATTGCAGCCATTTGCTAAAATCGTTTAAGTTAATTTTTCCCCCTCAATGTACTCACAGCCCCCCATATTGACAGAAATAAAACGGAATTGGTGAAATTTTAGCAATTTATTAAAAAAAAAAACGGTATATGTGCTCTGCGACTGGCTGCCATCATGTCTTCCCTCACGACATCCATCAACCTTCTCTTTGGTATTCCTCTAGCTCTCTTGCCTGGAAGCTCCATCCTCATCATCCTTCTACCAATATACTCACTATTTCTCCTCTGGACGTGTCCAAACCATTAAAGTCTGCTCTCTCTACCTTTGTCTCCAAAACATTGAACCTTGGCTGTCCCTCTGATGAGCTCATTTCTAATTTTATCCAACCTGGTCACTCCCTAGAGCGAACCTCAACATCTTCATTTCCGCCACCTCCAACTCTGCACATCCTACCTGTGGGGCATAGCCACTAATCACATTACACATAACACCCTCAATTTCAAATTTCAGCCTCATCACTCGATCTGCTACTCTTTTCACCTCCAAGACATTCTTAGCCAACTCTTCTTTTAAAATAAACCCGACTCCATTTCTCTTCCCATCTACACCATGGTAAAATAATTTAAACCCTGCCCCTAAACTTCTAGCCTTACTGCCTTTCCACCTGGTCTCCTGGACACACAATATATCAACCTTTCTCCTGATCATCATGTCAACCAACTCCCGAGATTTTCCTGTCATAGTCATAGTCCCAACATTCAAATTCCCCACATTCAGCTCTAGGCTCTGTGCGTTCCTCTTCTCTTTCTGCCGGTATGGAATTCTTTGGATGAACGCTCATATTTGTTTGGCAAGGTTTTAAGCCGGATGCCCTTCCTGACGCAACCCTCTGCATTTATCCGTGCTTGGGACCGGCCTACAGTTTGCACTGACTTGTGCCACCCATAGGGCTGCAATCGAATAAAATCAAATAAAAATGATTCATGTGTCGCAGCGCGGGTTCCTGCATTGTAAAAAATACCCTGAACGCTCCCCGTGTACCTTGCAGTATGTGACATACAGCACCTGAAATAAGTATTTAACACGTCACCATTTTTCACATTAAATATATTTCCAAATGTGCTATTGACATGTAGATTTCACCAGATGTTGGGAACAACCCAGGTAATCCATACATACAAAGAAAGTAGAACAAATAAGCTCAGAAAATAAGTTGTGTGTAATAATGTGAAATGACACAGGGAAAAAGTATTAAACACGCCAACTGGTATTTATTTAATACTTAGTACAAAAGCCTTTGTTTGCAATGTCAGCTTCAAGATGCCTCCTTTATGGAGAAACTAGTTGCATGCATTACTCTGGTGTAATTTTGGATCATTCCTCCACACAAGCAGTCTTCAAATCTAGAAGGTTCCGTGGACTTCTTTTATGGACCTTGAGTTTCAGTTCTTTCCATAGGTTTTCGATGGGATTCAAGTCAGGTGACTGGCTGGGCCATTCTAGCAGCTTTATTTATTTATTTTTTTAAACTAATTGAGCGTTTCCTTGGAAGTATTTTTTGGATCATTATCCTGCTGAAATGTTCGCCCTCGTTTCATTTTCATCATGCCCAGATTATCGCGCTACTCGTCACTTTAAACTGCATACACTCCTTGAAGTCTCTGCGCCCTTTGCACAATGGTCATTGCACCGGACGATTGCAATATTAGTCATTCGAACTGCTCTAAGTCCGAGAGGACTCTGCATCTTTTGTACAATTGTAAAAATAAAATAAAATAAAACGTAAAAAATGTACCGGCATTACCAGATAACTATTAACCCTTTATTGCTCAGTGACTGTTTTTTTGTCAATATCTTTATGTCTCAAAAGTGTTCTCTGTCTGTTGTCGTACTAAAGCGGCTCCAACTACCGGAGACAAATTCCTTGTGTGTTTTTTGGACATACTTGGCAAATAAAGATGATTCTGATTCTGATGCTTGTAGATGGCAGCAGATTTTTGGCATAACTGTCTCGGTACATTTGCCCATTCAACCTTCCTTCACTAATTTGAAGTTTACCAGTACAATTTGCTGAAAAGCAGACCAATACCATCATGTTTCCACCTCTGAACTTCACTGTTGGTATGGTGTTTTTAGGGTGATGTGCAGTGCCATTTCTCCTCCAAACGTGGTGTGCATTATGGCATCCAAACAGTTCAGTTTTGTGCTCATCTGCCCGAACAATATACTCCCTGTTCAGCTGAACTCTCAGATGTATTCACAAACATCCTAAACACCTCCTTGAGTCAGGGTGTTCTTCCCACGTGATTCAAAAGCCACCACAATCATCCCGGTCCCGAAGAAGTCAGCTCCCTCCTGCCTCAATAACTACAGTCCAGTAGCGCTCACCCCCATCCTGATGAAGTGCTTCGAGCGGCCTACCACCGCACTTCGATCAACACTTCGATGTGCAACTGGGTGCTGGACTTTCTGACAGGGAGACCGCAGGCAGTATGGGTCGGCAGCAACACATCCAGCACCGTCACTCTGAACACGGGGGCCCCTCAAGGTCCCCTCTTCTTCACCCTGCTGACCTATGACTGCCGCTTCACCACCTGTCATGACGTGGAGAGGTTCTCCCAGCCAGTTGCTGCAACTTCCGGAATCGCCGTACGGATATCGATTGCCGGTGACATAGAGCTGAGGTCCGGAGACGTGACACGAAAAGCATGACTGAGATGGGAAAAGAAGATGACGACAGGCGAAAAACGTCTTCCACACCCGCGAAGCGACCCCACAAATGAGTCTTTCACATCTTTAAAGAGATATTTTGGCCCACTCTTCCTTCCAGAATTGTTTTAATTCAGAAAAAAAAAAAATGCAGGGTTTTCGAGCACGAACTTCCTTTTTAAGGTCATGCCACTGCATTTCAATCGGATTCAATTCTGGACTTTGACTAGGCCACTCCACAACCTTTTCTGTTAAACAGCAGAATTTATGGTTCCATCAATATACAGCAAGTCGTCCAGGTCCTGAAGGAGTAAAGCATCCAAAGACCATCACACTACGACTACCATGTTTGACTGTTGGTATGACATTGGGGACAGTGCCCCTGGATTGGAAGTCTGGGGTGGTGGTCCCCCTTTTTAAGAAAGGGGACCGGAGGGTGTGTTCCAACTACAGGGGAATCACGCTCCTCAGCCTCCCTGGTAAGGTCTAAGCCGAAAGGCGAAGCTCTCAAATTTACTGGTCGATCTACGTTCCTACCCTCACCTATGGTCACGAGCTGTGGGTCATGACCGAAAGAACAAGATCCCGGATATAAGCGGCCGAAATGAGTTTCCTCCGCAGTGTCTGGGCTCTCCCTTAGAGATAGGGTGAGAAGCTCGGTCATCTGGGAGGAGCTCAGACTAGAGCCGCTGCTCCTCCACATTGAAAGGACCCAGATGAGGTGGCTGGCATCTGATTCGGATGCTTCCCGGATGCCTCCCTGGTGAGGTGTTCCGGCCACGTCCAACCGGGAGGAGACCCCGGGGGACAACCCAGGACACGCAACCTTCATCGCCGCGCTGACAAGCGCAGAGGGCAGAAGCACAGAGCCCGTGCCCCGAAACTACACTTTTGTGCGTGTGTGGAGTAGCTTGCGGAGGAAAGATCCGCCCGGAAGGAACTGCGGCGCAAGTTTTCTCTGAGCCCGTGACGAAAACCGTCACCAAGGCGCTTCGGCCACCCTACTCCTCCTGTTCTTTGTTTTTCCTTTTTTTCCTCCTTTTTCTTCATATACACCTGTTCACCCCCCTCCTGGAGCCATCACCTTATCGTGGTGGAGGGGTTTGTGTCTCCCAATGATCCGAGGAGCGAAGTTGTCTGGGGTTTCACGCACCTGGTAGGGTCACCCATGGCAAACAGGTCATAGGTGAGGGACCAGACAAAGCACAGCTAAAAGACCCATATGAGGAACAAAACAAATGGATTTTTGTTGGTGGTGATGGTTTCCCTTGCCCAGACGCGGGTAATCAGGGCCCCCCTCTCGAGCCAGGCCTGGAGGTGGGGCTCAAAGGTGAGCGCCTGGTGGCAGAACTTTGCTCATGTTCCAGGGAAGGGGGGGGACAGTGAGCTCGAGTGGACCATGTTCCGTGCCTCCATTGCTGAGGCGGCCGACCGGAGCTGTGGCCGTAAAGTCGTCGATGGCCGTCGTGGCGGCAACCCCCGAACCCGTTGGTGGACACCGTCAACCTGAAGGAGGAGTCCTAGCCGTCCTTTTTGGCCTGTGGGACTCCTGAGCCTGGCCAAGCAGAATGCAGCATTGGTGGTCGCTGAAGAAAAAACCCGAGCATTGGAGGAGTTCGGTGAGGCCACGGAGAACGACTTCCGGACGGCTTAGAGGAAATTCTGGTCCACCATCCGGCGTCTCAGCAGGGGGAAGCAGTGCACAATAAACACTGTATATAGTCGAGATGGGGCGCTGCTGACCTTGAGTCGTGACATTGTGAGTCGGTGGGGAGAATACTTCGAAGACGCCTTCCTGTGAGGAAGCAGAGTTTGGGGTGTCTGAGGCGGGCTCTCCTATCTCTGGGGTTGAGGTCACCGAGGGGGTTAAAAAGCTCCTCGGTGGCAATGCCCCTGGGGTGGATGAGATTCGCCCGGAGTTCCTAAAGGCTCTGGATGTGGGAGGCCTGCCCTGGTTGACACGCCTCTGCAACATCACATGGACATATGGGACAGTGCCTCTGGATTGGCAGACTGGGGTGGTGGTCCCCCTTTTTAAGAAGGGGGACCGGAGAGTGTGTTCCAACTACAGGGGTGTGTTCCGACTACAGGGGGATCACACTCCTCAGCCTCCCTGGTAAGGTCTATTCAGGGATGCTGGAGAGGAGGGTCTGTCGTGAAGTCGAATCTCAGATTCAGGAGGAGCAGTGTAGTTTTCATCCTGGCCGTGGAACAGTGGACCAGCTCTACACCCTCGGCAGGGTCCTTGAGGGTGCATGGGAATTTGCCCAACCAGTCTACATGTGTTTTGTGGACATGGAGAAGGCGTTGGACCGTGTCCCTCGTGGAGTCCTGTGGGGGGTCCTTCGGGAGTATGGGGTACCGAACCCCCTGATATGGGCTGTTCGGTCCCTGTACGACCAGTGTCAGTCAGAGTTTGGTCTGCATTGCCGGCAGTAAATCGGACTCGTTTCCGGTGAGGGTTGGACTCCGCCAAGGCTGCCCTTTATCACACCATTCTGTTCATAACTTTGATGGACAGAATTTCTTGGCACAGCCGAGGCGTAGAAGGTGTCCAGTTTGGTGGGCTCAGTAATGTATCTTTGCTTTTTGCAGATGATGTGGTTCTGTTGGCTTCATCAGGCCATGATCTCCAACTCTCACTGGAGCGGTTTGCAGCAGTGTTAAGCGGCTGGGATGAGAATCAGCACCTCTAAATCTGAGACCATGGTCCTCAGTCGGAAAAGGGTGGAGTGCCATCTCCAGGTCAGGGATGAGATCCTTCCCCAAGTGGAGGAGTTAAAATATCTTGGGGTCTTGTTCACAAGTGAGAGAAGAATGGAATGAGAGATCGACACGCCTCGGGATCCGCCTCGGAAGAGGTGAAGGAGGTGGCTGTGGAGAGGGAAGTGTGGGCTAAAGCTAATACCCCTGCGACCCGACCTGGGATAAGTCGAAGAAGATGGATGGATGGATGGAATATAAGAATACATTTTATTAATATAGTCAGCTCAAAGGAATGTAAAGTTATCAATGTCTGTCATAATGTGTTGCGTTTTTGTTAGCACATTCAGGACAAAAGTCCTGTTTTGGTTTTAATTCGTCATTTTAAAAAACACCATTCGAGCAACAAGTTTTTCCTCATGTTTTTTAGAGTGTAGGGTGAAAGCTGCAGTTGGCTACTGGTGTGGGCTAAATGGGTGGCAACAATGGGGAAATGTAATGCCAGTATTTTGAGTGAAATAGCCCATCAGCAACATACTGGAGGGGGAAAAGAAAAGAGAAAAAAAAAGGAAAAAAAAAAAAAAAGGAACTTTTTGGACCGGTGAACCCGGTGACCCGAGAGAGCAGCAATGCGTGGGTGGTGAACTCACAATTTAAAAACATGAACTATGAACTGAACTATGGTTCATTTTTGGAATGATGAACTACAACCCCATTTCCAATGAAGTTGGGAGATTGTCCGTCCATCCATCCATTTTCTACCGCTTATCGGGGTCGGGTCGCGGGGGCAGTAGCTTTAGCAGGGACGCCCAGACTTCCTTCACCCCAGCCACTTCATCCAGCTCTTCCGGGGGGGATCCCGAAGCGTTCCCAGGCCAGCCGAAGAATGTAGTCTCTCCAGTGTGTCCTGGGTCGTCCCCGGGGTCTCCTCCCGGTGAGACGTGCCCAGAACACCTCACCAGGGAGGCGTTCGGGAGGCATCCGAACCAGATGCCCCAGCCACCTCATGTGGCTCCTCTCGATGTGGAGGAGCAGCGACTCTACTCTGAGATCCTCCCGAAATGACCAAGCTTCTCACTCTCTCTCTTAGGGAGAGACTGGACATCCTGCGGAGGAAACTCATTTCGGCCGCTTGTATCCGGGATCTTGTTCTTTCGGTCACGAACCACAGCTCGTGACCATAGGTGAGGGTAGGAACGTAGATCGACCGGTAAATTAACACCTGTATTATTTCACATAAATATATGTTGCAGTTGATTAAAAAAATAAATAAGTAAATCATTCATCATAACTTTCTTCCAAGCCCTAGTCTTCCAGCCCTAGTCTACTGTCTGTAGAGAAAAATATTGAAATATGGTCCTCTCCCAAAGTATTGCAACGGCAAGGTCATTTGCTTTTTGTTGTGTACTGAAGACAGATGAATAAGAGGCAAAATTTCAGAATTTCAGCTTTCATTTCATGGTATTTACATCTGGATGTGTTCAACAACTCAGGACAGAGCAACTTTTGTTGGAAGTCACCCAGTTTTTAAGTGAGCAAAAGTATTGGAACAGACATTATGAAATTAACTTAAAAGTGAATAACATTGAATATTTGGTGGCATAACCCTTACTTGCAATGACTGCAACAAGCCTGCGAGCCATTGACTTCACCATACTGTTGCATTCTGCACTCTTTCAGTTCTAGTATGTTTCTGGGGGTTTCTCCTTCCAGTCACCTCTCTTCAGGAGGTAAAATGCAATGCTCGATTAGGTTAAGGTCCAGTGGTGGACTTGGCCAGTCTAAGATCTTTTACTTTTTCCCCCTGATGAAGTCCTTTGTTGTGTTGGCAGTGTGTTTTGGGTCATTGTCTTGTTGCATGATGAAGCGTCTCCCAATTAGTTTGGATGCATTTTTCTGTAAATTGTCAGACAAAATGGTTTTGTAGACGACAGAATTCATTCTGCTGCTACCATCATGAGTTACATCATCAATAAAGACTAGTGAGCCCGTTCCAGAAGCAGCCATGTAAGCCAAAGCCATGACATTACCTCCACCATGCTTCACAGGTGAGCTTGTATGTTTTGGAACATAAGCAGATCCTTTCTTTCTCCATACTTTGAGATTTCCATCACATTGGTAGAGGTTCATCAGTCCAGAAAACTTTGTTCCAAAACATGTGACTCAGCTCTGTACTTTGAAAATCCAATATGGCCTTCCAATTCTTTTTGCTGATGAGTGGTTTGCATCCTGTGGTATGGCCTTAATATTCTATCGAAATCTTCTTCAAACAGTGGATTGTGATACCGTCACCCTGGCCTGTGGAGGTTGGCAAACCAATTTAAAGAAAAATGCATCCAAACTAATTGGAAGAAGCTTCATCATGCAACAATACAATGAACCAAAACACACTGCAAACCCAACAAAAGACTTCATCAGGGGGAAAAAGTAGAAGGTCTTAGACTGGCCAAGTCCATCACCGGACTTTAACCCAATAGAACATGCATTTTACCTCCGGAAGAGGAGACTGAAGGGAGAAACCTTTCAGAAACAAACAAACTGAAAGAGGCTGCAGTAAAGGCCTCGAAAAGCATTTCAAATTTAGAATGCAACAGTCTGTTGAAGTCAATGGGTCACAGGCTTGATGCAGTGATTGCAAATAAGGGTTTTGCCATCAAATATGGAAAACAATATTCAATTCAGTATTCACTTTAAGTTAATTTAATAATGTCCGTTCCAATACTTTTGCTCACTTGAAAAGTGGTTGGTTTCAAACAAAAGGTGCTCTGTCCTGAGTTGTCATATTTATCTTTTGATCTGAAACTCAAATTTCTGCAGTAAACAACAAAAACAAAGTAATTGACCTTGCCGTCCGAATACATTTGGAGCGGACTGTACATGATGGTAAGCAGCTATACAGGGACCGGGTACTGGAAATGAATTAGTACATCACTGGTGCAACGTCACTTGAGAAAACGGGCCTATAAATTTAAAAGTACATTAATATAATAAATATTTGGAAGTCCCACAATGGGAGCATTTCAGCAGCACTGGTGAATACAGGAAATACAAAAAGAGCATGCAAGAGAAGACATCTGGGTGCAAATGCATCAGCCATTACAAGGGCGATGTAATAAAAACAAAATAACAAATACTGAAGCCATAATTTATTAACCGTTACAATAAGAGTGTAATGATTATGTTGTGAAATTTAGGAGTATGCAGAATTCTTTTTATCATAATTTTGTTATCATTATTATATATTAATTTTATTTGCCCTCTGTAATGTTTTTGACATAGTGTAATTTTAAAAATATGGAAATTCAGACAAATTGTTCTGGTAGGTACAGAAAAAAAAAAGTATTTAGTCAGCCACCAATTGTGCAAGTTCTCCCACTCAAAAAGATGAGTGTAATTTTCATCATAGGTATACTTCACCTATGAGAGACAAAATGAGGAAGAAAAAAAAAATCCAGAATCACATTATGATGATTTTAAAAGAATTTATTAGCAAATTATGATGGAAAGTAAGTATTTGGTCAATAACGAAAGTTCATCTCAATACTTTGTTATATACCCTTTGTTGGCAATGACAGAGGTCAAATGTTTTCAGTAAGTCTTCCCAAGGTTTTCACACACCGTTGCTGGTATTTTGGCCCAATCCTCCATGCAGATCTCTTCTGGAGCAGTGATGTTTTGGGGCCGTCGATGGGCAACACAGACTTTCAACTCCCTCCAAAGATTTTCCATGGGGTTGACATCTGGAGACTGGCTAGGCCATTCCAGGACCTTGAAATGCTTCTTACGAAGCCACTCCTTTGTTGACCGGGCAGTGTGTTTGGGATAATTGTCATGCTGAAAGACCCAGCCACGTTTCATCTTCAATGCTCTTGCTGATGAAAGGAGGTTTTCACTCAAAATCTCACGATACATGGCCCCATTCATTCTTTCCTTTACATGGATCAGTTGTCCTGGTCCCTTTGCAGAAAAACAGCCCCAAAGCATGATGTTTCCACCTCCATGCTTCACAGTAGATATGGTGTTCTTTGGATGCAACTCAGCATTCTTTCTCCTCCAAACACGACAAGTTGAGTTTCTACCAAAAAGTTCTATTTGGTTTAATCTGACCATTCTCCCAATCCTCTTCTGGATCATCCAAATGTTCTCTAGCAAACTTCAGATGGGCCTGCACATGAACTGACTTAAGCACGGCACTGCAGGTTTTGAGTGGCGTAGTGTGTTACTGATTGTAGCCTTTGTTACATTGGTCCCAGCTCTCTGCAGGTCATTCACTAGGCCCCCCCGTGTGGTTCTGGGATTTTTGCTCACCGTTCTTGTGATCATTTTGACCCCACAGGGTGAGAGCTTGCGTGGAGCCACAGATCATGGTAGGGAGGTTATCAGTGGTCTTGTATGTCTTCCATTTTCTAATAATTGCTCCCACAGTTGATTTCTTCACAGCAAGCTGCTTACCGATTGCAGATTCAGTCTTCCCAGCCTGGTGCAGGTCTACAATTTTGTTTCTAGTGTCCTTTGACAGCTCTTTGGTCTTGGCCATCATAGAGTTTGGAGTGTGACTGTCTGAGGTTGTGGACAGGTGTCTTTTATACTGATGAGTTCAAACAGGTGCCATTAATACAGGTAACGAGTGGAGGACAGAGGAGCCTCTTAAAGAAGTTACAGGTCTGTGAGAGCCAGAAATCTTCCTTGTTTGTAGGTGACGCAACACTTATTTTCCACCATAATTTGCTAATAAATTCTTTAAAAATCAGGCAATGTGATTTTCTTTCTCATTTTGTCTCTCATAGGTGAGGTATACTTATGATGAAAATTAATCATCTTTTTAAAGTGGGAGAACCTGGGCAATTGGTGGGTGACTAAATACTTTTTTGCCCCACTGTAATTTCAATAAGTTGGTCGGTCTGCAGTCATAGCCACAAATTAAATGTTATTCATATAGTATTAATAGTTTCATAATTAATAATTGGTGGGTTTGATTTATTTTTAGCGGCACGTTGGCCGACTGGTTAGAGCGTCAGCCTCACAGTTCTGAGGTGCGGGGTTCAAGCCCCGTCCCCGCCTGTGTGGAGTTTGCATGTTCTCCCCGTGCCTGCGTGGGTTTTCTCCGGGCACTCCGGTTTCCTCCCACGTCCCAAAATCATGCATTAATTGGAGACTCTAAATTGCCCGTAGGCATGACTGTGAGTGCGAATGGTTGTTAGTTTCTATGTGCCCTGCGATTGGCTGGCAACCAGTTCAGGGTGTACCCCGCCTCCTGCCCGATGACAGCTGGGATAGGCTCCAGCATGCCTGCGACCCTAGTGAGGAGAAGCGGCTCAGAAAATGGATGGATGGATGGATTTATTTTTATAGTTTAATAAATGTAAAGTGTTTTGTGTTGCATTTTTTTTGTATGTAAAGTGCTTAGAAATAAAGTTTAGTTTCCCCCCCCCCCCAGTGTTTCGGCCTAGGTTCCTCATTCTTGGTTTTCAGTTTCAGTCAAGAATTTTCATTTCAGTGCATCACAAACACACAAGCTTACATAGTTACATACATGCAAGTATACATACATACATGATGTACATTATTATTATTGTTAAGTGTACATTAGTACACTTCTACACATCCCCTAACAAAACGTGGACGGGGAAAAAAAACAAAGGGGAAAAAAAACATTTCCGACAGCGCAAAACTTTCACTCATGTTAATGTACTTTGTAATTACATTAACATGAGTGGTCAGCAAAACATACATACATACATAAATGTTGTTCTCCATGTCCCCTTGGGGCACAGGTGTCAAACTGGTGGACCGAGGGCCAGATCCGGCCCACCACATCATTTTATGTGGCCCGCGGAAGCAAATCAAAATTGCTCATTGTGTTCTGGTGTAATACCCTTGAGATATTTGCAAACATTTTTTGTTACCAATCCCCCTTTGAAAAGAAATGTAATACTTGAAAAACATGTTTTTATAGGCTTCTGATTTCAAAACGGGTTATTCCGTATACTGTATGTAATTACAGTATAGGAGGTAATCTTTCATTTATATAGGTTCACAGTCGTAGCGGCCCTCCGAGGGAAGTCATAACTACGATGAGGCCCGTGACAAAAATGAGTTTGACACCCCTGCCTTAGGGGCTCTGTACTCATCAGCTTTTAACTCACCAACATATTCATCCATGTTGAATGTTTTCACAAATGTGAACGATAGAGCGCCACATCTGTAATATTCAATTAACTTCTGGTAACAGCCATATGGAGTGCTCCCTACAAGAAAAAGAGGCACATATTTTCTTTAATTTATTATGCTCATTCCAATCCCGAAGGAGAAATCTAACAGATTCGTTTTATGTATATTTGCATTGCACACCACACAGAACCAGATCACACATGCAGCCATATATGCATGGAGAGATGACAGCGTGAATGTGCCTTGCTAAAGAGCACCTTGACAGCAGTCCGGAAGCAGACGAGCATCTCTGCGGACATGAACACAAGACATCCACCGCAAAGATACCTACCTGTAGGAAGACCGAGGGTGAAGAAATTGCTGGCGCTGGGTTTAAACTGGATTATTCTGTTCCGAATATATTTGGCTGCCCACTCACTGGCCAGGTCATAATCGTCCAGAATCACCAACCTCATTGTGTCCACTGTACTAAATAAACAAGAGTTTGGTGAGATAACCATTCAATTCAACCCGAACCCTCAAACTAACTTGTGGCTAAAGCGGTTTGTTTTAGTATGGACTAAAACAATTCTCCCAAATAAAATCTATTTTCAGATGTTAGCATCGTCGCGCTGCTCAAGTCAGCAAGCTATGAGAGGAACTCGCTCGATGTATTATAAACTCTTAACATAGTTTGTAATGACTCGATGAGATTCCCCAAACTCGTCTGGCACAACAGGATAGCATGTGTCAAACGTGGCGGGTGTTTACCAGATGAAAAGTCCTGCCGATCAACAAAGTGGTATTTTTTTGCTCCATAAATCAGGTGACGCCAAGACTGTCACGTGATCAGCAGCTGCCCACGTGACTTGTAGGACATGGCATTACGGTAATTAAAATAAATAAATACATAAAAACTGGCGTTGCAACACAAAATATCCATGAAAATGCAGCAGCATATTAAGATCACTTGAATTATATTATTGGTTTTATTACATTTGGAGATTCTGTTCCTTTCTGGCCTGTTTGGTTTTGTACACGTATTTTCTTCCTTTCAACGGTATATGAATAATAAAATCTGTTTTAGTAATGCTTCATTTATTTCGTTATTTTTACCTTTATCAATGCCCAGACCCGTCTCCTGACCTCAGTCGAGGGGCACATCAAATTCAGGGTAATGAGTTATCATTACCCGACAGACTATAGCCTTCATATTTTCGATAAACCCTTAGCCTGCTCGATACTAAGCTGAAACACGTAATCATCATGTTAAACCTAACCGACAGCAATTATGACCAGCGACAACACCAGTCCTAGGGTCAGCCCAAGGAGACGGGTCTGCCAATACCTACCTGGTAGTTCGTCACTGGCAGCAGCTCTTTACCTGTCAGTGTAAATGTGATCTCCTCAGAGAAGGCTGAGGGCCAGCACAGAGCAACAGACTACTACTATGTTAGAACTGCAACACATCATTTGGAATTTGGCCATGGTCCTCAGTTGGAAAAGGGAGGCCTGCCCTGTCCAGGTCAGGAGATCCTGCCCCAAGTGGAGGAGTTCAAGTATCTTGGGGTCTTGTTCATGAGTGAGGGAAGAAAGGAACGGGAGATCGACAGGCGGATCGGTGCAGCCTCTGCAGTGATGCGGACTTTGTATCGATCCGTTGTGGTAAAGAAGGAGCTAAGCCGATAGGCGAAGGTCTCAACGTAGGTCGATCTACGTTCCTACCCTTACCTATGGTCACGAGCTGTGGGTCGTGACCGAAAGAAGGTCCCGGATACAAGCGGCCGAAATGAGTTTCCTCCGCAGGGTATCCGGTCTCTCCCTTAGAGATAGTGTGAGAAGCTCGGTCATCCGGGAGGATCTCAAAGTAGAGCCACTGCTCCTCCACATTGATAGGAGCCAGATGAGGTGGCTGGCGCATCTGATTCGGATGCCTCCCGGACGCCTCCCTGGTGAGGTGTTCCGGGCACGTCCCACCGGGAGGAGACCCCGGGGACGAGCCAGGAGACGCTAGAGAAACTACGTCTCTCGGCTGGCCTGGGAACGCCTCGGGATCCCCCCAGAAGAGCTGGATGAAGTGGCTGGGGAGAGGGAAGTCTGGGCGCCCCTGATAAAGCTACTGCCCCCGTGACCCGATCTCGGATAAGCAGTGGAAAAATGGATAAATGATTTTAGTTCTCAAGTTGGCAGACTACTGATGGAATTATACTGTATGCATTTGTACATAAATATACATATATACGTGGCCCCTCTTCAGCATTTCTTAAATTTAGCCTAAGATCATTTAATAGCGTTTTTAACTGTGGTTCCTTTAAGAGTTCATTTTTTTTATTCTCTGTATGGCTAAGACATACGGGTAAGTAAAATTGGCAATATGGCTTCTTGAATTTTAATTGAATACCTTTTGAAGTCAAATCAATTGAATATTCTTGAAGGGCACGTCTCTTCCC